>NW_021832276.1:0-2500 GCF_006345805.1 Octopus sinensis | reverse complement strand
CTGACTGAAGAACGAAGGCTTTGAATGACCCTCTGTCTCTTATTCGTCCCTTCGTGTATTTCACGTTATTTATATTTGTAAAGGTTTATTTTATATATATATATATATATATATATATATATATATATATATAATATACATATGCTGGACCGCTGAAACCTACAGTTATTCACTCTCTATTTTCTCATATTCTTTTCTGTTGAAGAACGTAGGATCGAAACGTAAAGACTTTCTCATTTTTCCCGAGTGACAAACTAATACACTTGTTCATACCCCTTCATCTTGTGTTTTTCTATAATTTCAATTACACAACACACACACATATACATATATAAATATATATATAATATATATATATATATATATATATAAATATATATATATTATATATATATATATATATTATATATACATACATATAATATAATTATATATATATATATATATATTCCACCTCTCTTTCTCTCTCCCCTTTCCTTTTATGTGAGTGTGTGTGTGTGCGTGTGGATAGGGGCTGGTGACCTTGGCGTTTGAATATGTGCGTGTGTAAGTGTGTGCATCTGCAATGTGTAGGTATGTGGATGATGATGTGGGTGCTGGGACGTGATCAGTGCTAGTGTGTGCGGGGTAGTGTGATGCGATGTGATGTGGTTTGATCTGGTGTTGTGTTGTGTGACATGATGTGGTGTAGTGTTTTATATCTATCTATCTATATATATATATATATGTTTATATATGTACATATATAATACGTATATATATATGTGCCTGTATGCGTATGCTCTCTCTCTCTCTCTCTCTCTCTCTCTCTCTCTATATATATATATATATATATATATGTATGTATGTATGTATGTATATATATACATATTAGAGGGAAACCACTATGTAGACACCCTTATCCTAGAAATAGATTCGCTATGGCCTTACCACTAAGAAATATTCTCAAGAAAATTTTAGCAAAACATCCAAACCGTAATCGAGCACGACAAAAGAAAAAGCAAGATAAATATGGATTATTCGCATACATGTTTCACTATTAACCTATTACGTAATTTTACTTACATAAATGTGTAATCGATGTTAATTAAATTAATATCTAATTCCTCACCCTCATTTTAAATATGTATGTATATATATATATATGTATGTATGTATGTATGTATGTATGTATGTATGTATGTATGTATGTATGTATGTATGTATGTATGTATGTATGTATCTATATATGTATTCGCACATTTATTAAGTATGCTTTCCCATCAATACTCTCCCAATTTACCCACTACTAATACCATAAAGATACAGGTATTCAACACCTAAACATATAAGCACCCAAATACGTATGCATATTTATTGATTTGCAATTACCCATTACGAAAAAGCTGCAATCCAAACGAGAAGGGTCTTAGATACGAATGTTAAGAGGAGCCTCAGGCACATCTTGGAGAAATCATCTCATCAACAAACAAATTTATTTCTACCATTCTAAGGGAAAGGTCCTTGCACTTCGCAGGACATTGCTGATGAGCTGAAGGTTAGCTGACAAGTGGCCTGGGGCTATGGATGTAAAGGCGTGGCCATACTCTTGGAGGTCGTGCGAACAATGTTTGCAGATGACCTCATCCGAGACACTAATCGCCTCTCTGAACACCTTTCTCAATTTATGCAGTACAACGTCGTATGGCGTGTGCGGGTGAAAACCACCCGATCACTGTCCACCAGATGATGATGATGATTGTGATATATAATATATATATATATATATTATATATATATATCACAATCACACACATATATATATATATCACAATCATATATATATATGCATACACGTATGTATGTACGTGTGTGTTTATTGTAATGGTATAAACAATATGATTGCTTAGTACGTACTACCCTCTTTAAAAAGAAATTCTAATATTAGCTTCACCACTGACTTCAGTTTAATTTCACTTATTCCTAATGGATGTTTCTCATACTGCCACAAGCACTGAATTGTTATCCCACGTCACTCACCACTGTCCCTACTGCAATAGCACCACTATATGCTGCTACGGAAACTATTTATCTTAACCAACTATAACTATGAATACCGTAATTGTTCATTGATTTCATCTCCACCACACTCGAATGGCCTTTCATTGATAACACGTAACACCAAAACCATTTAACTATTTACTCTCTTGTATTTGAAAAGGAGAATTATTCCCGAACTATTCTCGTTTCATAAACCAGCCCATTTAGGTTAACGCAACATCTTTTTTCTTTGTTGTTATTTATAGATATCCTTTTACATACTTTGCTTAACTCTTGAAACCTATTGCTGAAATAGTTTTTTTCAAACACAGAACCCATATATATGAATAAAACTGGGATATATTTTTCGTATTAACTATAGCAAACTTTTTGGTGATATTCAGTAAACTGGTATATTTGAGATATGTTATATGCAACGTATCCTAAACAGAACGATATGCACAAAGTCAAGGTTCACACT
>NW_021832275.1:52500-72555 GCF_006345805.1 Octopus sinensis | reverse complement strand
ATATATATAATGTCTGCAACTCTCCCATGAAAAGGAAAGAGCAGACAAAGAAGCCTGGGCTATAGACAACATAAAATCTCACCCCAGAGCTTTCTACAGGTATGCCAAAGAAACAGCTACGGTGCACTGTAGAGTAGGACCACTCCTCGAAAAGGATGGCACACTTACAGGAAAACCAATGAGGGTAAGTGAAATACTGAATGAGCAATTCAAGAGTGTTTTCACTCCACCCCTTGGCCATCTCCAAATCACCAATCCAACTGACTTTTTTACCACTGCAGATATAAAATCAGAGGCGGCGACGATAGATTACATCGATATAAAGGAAGACGATGTAATCAAGGCTATAGATGAAATGAAAACAGACTCAGCTACTGGCCCCGATGGATTCCCGGCAATCTTCCTAAAAGCATGTAAGAGAGTCCTAGCAAGACCACTGCAGTTCCTCTTTCAGAGCTTCCTTGCAGCTGGCAAACTTCCAAGAAAACTGAAGGAAGGTAAAATATGCCCCATTCATAAAGGAGGTAGCAGAGCGGAAGCCAAGAAGTATAGACCTATCTCTCTGACCTCACACATCAGCAAGGTCATGGAACGAATAGTCAGAAGGAAGCTGATCACCTTCCTTGAAGAGAATGACTTGCTGCCTGACACCCAACATGGTTTCCGACCAGGGAGAAGCTGTTTAACTCAGCTCCTACAACACTATGACTGGGTGCTGAAACGCCTGCTTATCTGTGTGTGGTTGGGCTTAGTATCCCTTAAGGTTGTAGAAAGAATTTATAGTAATTTTGGTAGGAGTGGCTACTGTTGTGTGTCTACCTAGACATGTGCGTAAGAGAATGGTCAGAAGAAGGTGCTGATAGTTTGATGTATGCGTGTCTGCATGTATGTATATGTAGTGTGTATGTTTTGTTTGCAGTGTGTGTGTGTTCGTGTGTGTATGTGTGTATGCGTAGGGCTTGTGTGTATGGGGAGTGACTGTACTTTACTTTGTGTATGAGTGCGTGTGTGCTTGTATGTGCGTATGTGTACATGTATGATTGTGTGTATGTATGAGTGTGTGCTGTGTGTATGGGAGGCATGTGTGGGTTCAGTTGCGTGTGCTTGTGTGTATATGTGTGTGCGTGTGTATGTATGTGTGCTCGTGTGTATACGTAGGGCTTGTATGCGTGGGGAATAGCTGTACTTTACTTTGTGTATGTGTGCGTGTGTCTGAATGAGGGGTTGTATAGTGGATATAAGTGCGTTTTTTTATACACACAGCACACATACATAGACATACACATAATCATATACGTGTGTGCATGTGAGTGTATGTGCGTGTGTACATGTGTATGTGTGTGTGCATGTGTCTGAATGAGGGGTTGCGTAGGGGAATAAATGTGTTTTTTGCACGTGTATGCATGTGCGTGTGTGCTTGTACATGTGTATGTGCGTGTAGTTGTGTGTGCGAATATGTGTGCGTGTGTGTGGGTGTATATACGTGTATGCGTTGGGTTGTGAGTAAGGTATGTGTGCATTCGTGTGCGTATGTGTGTGCGTGTATGTGTCTATGTGTATGCGTATGTGTGCGTGTATGCATATATTGTGTGTGTATGTGTATGTATGTATGTATATGTGAATTTGTGTATGCGTGTGTACGTGGGTTGTGTGTGACGTTTTGTGTGGAGTTTGTATAGGCGTATATGTGCATACCTGTGTGTATGTGCGTGCGTGTGCTTGTGTGCTTACGTGCGTGTGTGTTTGTGCCCATATGTGTATAATTGTGTGCGTATCTGTATGTATATTGTGTGTTGGAGGTATATGTGTGAACCTGTGCTAGTGTGTGTGCATGTACGTGTATATGTGTGTATGCGAGTATTATGTGCATATGTATGTGCGTGTGTATAAAGGTATGTGTCTGTGTGCGCGTGGGGATGTGTGGGATAGGTATCCGCATTCCTGTGCGTGCATGTGTGTGCGTTTGTGCACATGTGTGTGTGTGCACAGGTGTGTATGTGTATGTGTGGAAAAATATATATAAATATAAATATATATATATATGTAATATATATATATATATGTAAATATATATATATATATAAATATATATATATGTAAAAATATATATATAAATATATATATATATAAATATATATATATATAAATATATATAATATAAATATATATATATATATATATATATATAAATATATATATATTATATATATAAATATATATATATATGTATATAAATATATATATATATATATAATATATATATATATGTATATAAATATATAAATATATATATATATATATAATTATAAGAGCAAGGAGCAATGCCTGTTAGGAAGTGGCCTGAGGGAGTCAACAGGTATCATAATGGGTATAGTAATAAAAACTATCAAGATTTATTTGAAGCTATATCATGAGATCTGCTTCAGTTATAAAATCTTTACCAAATCTGTATATATGTGTGTGTTTGTATATATATATATATTGGGTCATCCTATAAATAATGCGGTTTTTGTATACTTCTTTTATTTTTCTAAATTCAAATAAACAAAGTTCTATTTTAATCTAAAATGTACTCTCCTTCATTTTCTACATTGCACTTCTATATAGTAGGTTTGTCCGTAATGAAAAATACTCCTCCATTACTATTCTGACCTCGTCTACAGAATTCATATTATAGAGAACCCATTTCTTGTCACCAGTTACTATTTGATCCCAAAAAGGTTAATTCGTGAGATATGACAGTTAACAAGAGCACACATTCACTCTCTGTGCGTGATTAGACTCAGAAAGTATGTGAGGAACCCAGTGACCTAATTTGCTGACATTTCTGATAGCATGCAGGTGTTGAATGACCAAATCCAAGCTCTTCTACAAGTTCCTCAACAATTACGATGGGATTTTGTTCCACCAGGATGTCATTGTCTAGCTCTACAGATCCTCTAGGATGAGGCTTGTTTTATAGGTTGTAGCTTCCAGTTCAGAATTTCTGGAACCACCATTGACACTAGCTTACGCTTATTGTCTGATCCCTATATACTGCGTTAATATTCCTCACACTTTCTTTTGCATTGTTGTCTTTATTGAACTCATAAAGCAAAATATGCTGAATATGCTCCTTTGTCACTTCCATTGTAGCTTTGAAAAAATAACTGTTAAAATCGAACTGCACTCTTCAAAACCTACAATAATAATAAGTAACAAGGTAAAATTACTACCTAATTTTATAGCAAGTTTATGCAGGTAGTTTACCCCGTCTCCCTCTGACTTTTAGTTCATGCAATTGAAACAACCGCATTATTTATGGGATGACCCAATATTTTTGCCTTTAGGTTGTAAAATTGCAAATTAGCCACCCATATTATTTTTATATACACACACACACACACATGTATATGTATATATATATATATATATATATATATATATATATATTTATATATATATAACAAGAGTGAAAGTAAGTTAAGCTTCCTTATCAGATTTCAACATGATTCTGCCTGGCAGCAAAATAAAATGTACAAAAATAAACAGAGGGAGGGATAGCCTCGGCTATTTCCATGCATGTTGAAAAACATAGATGATTCAAGGAAAAACATCTATAATTCACCTTGATACAAATACAAGCTGCCAGTGTACTATAGTTTTGGGTTTAACTTGTAAATGAAATAAATCAATTTTTAATTTAATTTAAATTATCAAGGTAGTATTTTAAAAAAATTATTCATGTTTCTTTGTAAATATGGAGTGATAGTGCCGAGGAAGGTACACTTGATAATTTAAATTAAATTATTTTTTTTTAAATTGATATATTTAATTTACAAGTTTAACCAAAATCTATTAACTCACAATAATTTTGAAAAAAAATTGTTTTATTCGTCTCAACCACTGACAGCTTGTATTCGTATAAAGGTGTATTATAGATGTTTTTTGTTAAATCATCTATGGTTTCAACATGTATAGATAGCTGAGGCTATCCCTCCCTCAATATTAAACTCTTGTTTTCAAAATAAGATTTTGTTGGAGTTTCAAATACACTCTTACATATGCATACATAGGTAGGTGGGGGGAGTGATTCCTGCTCATTGTCTCATGAAGCACAGGGGAAAATGCGAACCATGAAAATAAAGCTAAGTTTTAATAAATTTAATAAATTTTTGGCCAGAGTTTCAGATCAGGACACCCGTTTAAGTTGGTTTTTATCTGTTTTGATAAATTTTTCCAATTCGTTTTACCATGGCCTTCGAAATGATAGGGTTGGAGAACATCTTTTAATGAAAAAAGTTTTGAAAATTTGATTTTTTTTTACCCCACCAGGAAAAACCGATTTTGACAAGGTTTTTTTGCACTGCACACTTAAAAACTATGGGTAAATTCTTTTCAGCAAATTGTAAATATTTCCAGATGGAAAGGTGGATGATTTAAGTGAGATTTGGCTGTTGTTTCTAGCACATTCCACTACCACCTTCCTCATTTCTTTGTCACTCTGACATATATTGATGTTTTACCATATTTTTCTCTCCATAAACACATTTTATGGAATGATGAAGCAGGAGTAACAGAAAAAAGCATTGTAATTAAAATTTTTTAATTCACCCCTGAATCAAGTGAGGTGTATGTGTCCGGGTAAGAAAAGACAGTTACTAACAGAAAAGTATGCTATTAAAGTAAATCTTCTTTTATATATCTCTTTTAAATCACTGTGGATAAATCTCAGCAATGATCTTCTCAAACTCCAATATATTTAAATTATAAACAGAGACAATTGTTGAAAAAGTCATAAATTAAAAAAATTAATTTTAATAACATAAATGTGTCTATGGGAAAATGATATTGACAAACATCAATACATACCAGAGTGACAAAGAAATGAGGAAGGTACCAGGTGGTCGTGGGATGTACTAGAAACACCAGCCAGAATAGCTTTGTTATAACTTGTCTGTTTTAGTAAATTTTATATCATGTTTTTTCTATAATTCTAGAAAAAATATTTAAACAAATATTTTCACCTAAAACCATAATAGTTGTAGGTCAACATTGATTTATTTCAACGTAGGCATGATAGTTAAAATGTTATTCCGATGATTTACATTTAGCTTATTTTAAGTATTAGTATTTTACACTACAATTTGGGTGTTTTAGTCAATTTTATATTATATAATAATTAATAGCGACAGAAGCTGTATTAATACCAGAACACAATCATTATATCCAACTTAATGTCATATTTTGTTAAAATTCCAAATACTGCATTATTTACCTTGAGAGGACTTATATGGGCCAATGATTTAAATATGTTTTTATGCACCATGCGTCCATATGAGAGGCACTCTCAAGGTAACATAATATTCAGTGTTCTAACAAAACATCCATATTAAATTGGATATAACGATTGCATTTTAGTATTAATACTGCCTCTATTGCTAATGATTATTTTTTAAATAAGCCTGCTGGCTATTTGCAACATCAGAGCCTGAAAAGGCACTGAAATTCTATATATCGTTGACAGTGATAGTCAACTATTATACCACTACTGGACATCTACCACTGAAAAGACTGGGCAGGTTGAAATCACCTGATTTGGCAGTTCCGATACCTATAGGAGACAATTTTCATCTGCCAATGATATAAATATGAGTGCTTTTATGCTTTATGCATCCAAATAAAAGGACCTCTCAAGATATATAACGCAGTATTTGGTGTTCTAACAAAGCATCCTTGTTAAGATGGATATAAAGATTGCCTTTTTCATATTATGTTTCTAGATAAACTATTCATTTGAATATATTTTCTGTACTTAAGGTCTTGGTCTACAATAGGTTATTCCTATGTTGGACTTCTTTAAGACAGACTGGAGCCTGACAGTTATAGGGATATGTTACTCTAATTTGCATTTGTTTTGTTTTAATTGTCTCAGATATATTATAAATGGATGAGAAGCAATTTCTAGTGTCTTATGTTTTTTAATTAATTTATATGTTTACACTTCTAAGCAGATTATTCCTTAGGTCATTATTATTTTCCATTTTTAGCACTGGCAACATTGGTTTTTTACTATGTTCAGTATGTTTAATTTGCTAGCTTGTTTTAATGTTCTGTTTTAAGTTCTAAAGTTCTTGAGGTGGCAATGTCTATTGTGAGGAAAGTTCTTTGCTTTCTATCAAATATTTAATTTCTGTGCTTTATAGAGATTTGATATTTGTATTTGTAACAAGTAGATTTGTAACAAATAGACATAATGTTCTAATGTTTTGCTCCTGCTTCTTGTCTGTTAATTCTCAGATTATGTTTATGTTTTTAATACCATTGTCATTACTGGATTGAAAGATACTGCCTAGGGGTCAAAACTACAACGATATCCATTAGGCACCTGATGACAGATGTATATATGTTTGTTGTGCTTGTTGACTGTGAGCCTTCTGTATCTTGTGGTGTTCTCTTGATTCTAAGTTCATTGAAATTCTAGTTCTTGTTCATGTATACTCGCTTGGGGGTTTCTAGTTTATGGAGTTCTATTGTATGTATACATTCATACATGCATATATATATATATATATATTATATATATATATATATATATATATATAGGCAAAGCATGACTGTGTAGTAAAAAGCTTGTTTCCCAACCACATGGTTCTGAGTTCAGTTCCACTGTGTGGCTCCTTGGGAAAGTATCGGGCCAACCAAAGCCTTGTGAATGAATGTGATAGTTGAAAACTGAAAGAAGACCGTTGTGTGTATATGTCCGTGTGACAGTATGCATCTGTGTGTGCACACATGTTCATGTGTGCATGTTTATGCATTTGTTTGTATGCGTGTGTGCATGTGCACAGTCACATGCACAGCTTCCCATGTCTTGACATTACATTGTGTAAAAACTTTAACATATTAGGCACTGTCATCCTTTACGTTTGCTTCTAAAACAAGCTGGGCCATTGTATCATTCAAAAGATCAGAATAAGTACTTTACATGGAAATAAGTGAAGGTTGGCAACTATAGAAGTATCTCTGTATAGAATACTACCTTAATAAGTCTAATTTCACAAATTTTAGCATGGAAAAAGTCAATGTTAAAATAAGATTCTTCCTTTTGAAGTAATGAGTATGCAGTTTGTAATTCAATATTGAATTAACTTTCAACATGTTAATTCCTAAAGCATTTAAAAAATTTATGAATCATAAAAGAATTTTTGCTTTAGATAACATGGAATGAGTATCTTTACTAAACAATTTATCTAAATTTCTATCCAAGTATTTTCTCTTTAATAAATTTACACCAATATCTCAGGTAAAAAATAACCTACAACAATGTATTTGAAAGCTAATTGAAACTGCCTCAAGGAAAAATTTTAAAAAAGAAGAAAAAAGTGAGGAAATTCATCAAAGTTGACAGCCAAATTTATTTACACCATATATGAAAAATGATGACCATGCCAATAATGATTGTTGTTAGCACTGCTCTTTCTCTCTCCCCCACCCTTTGTTTATGGATCAGCAAAAATGTAACCATTGATTTTAGAATATTAAGATAGAGATTGTCTTTCACTCTTGAAATGATTCTAAAATATCATTAACAAAACAAAAACAAACAGTTCAACATATAAACTGGTTGAAAGTTATTTTAGAAAAAAATAATAAACTGTTGCAAAGGAAATTTATGAGGAAATATATTAATGAAAGGGATCAATAAATATAATTATATATTTAAAAATGCTTGCCAATAGAAATGTAGAACATTGGTGTTTTGAAGCATTTCATATTTTCGTTATCTGTTCTATTGTCTACCTAAATAATTGAATATGGAATATATAATGAATAAAAGTAGTAATAAAAGATTTGTTCTTGGCAAAAAATTGATTTTAAAATGAAATATGAGCATGAACACTTATAAAAGTTGTATATAAATAGCAATAATCAAAATCTAATATTCTTAAAGCATATATTCCATTTTTTCAAACTGTAGTAAAATCAAATGAAGAGAACATACATTGTTCATGATTCTTTTAAATAAACATTACTAATGAGAAATTGCATCTAACTAAAGGTGGTAAACTGGATTTGTTAGAGCACTGGCTAGAATGCCATATGATATTATTTTGATTCTCTGTGCTTTGAGTTCAAATCTTGCCAAGATCAATTTTGCCTTTCATCCTTTTGAGGTTCATAAAAAAGTACCAATACAAAACAGTGGATTGGTAGAACTAATTGAGGATCAAATAAAATGCTTTGCAGTATGTATATTGAATTTTTGCCTCTTGTCAGCAATGCTTGTGATGACACCTGTGCCAAGGTGTATTAATCTTTAAAAAAAGTCTTTTCCTTCAACAGCACTGTTGGAATGGATAGAGGAAACTTACACGAATAGGCAACTATTAGTCTTCGTCAGGCCAGTGAAAATAAGTGCAGATACATGATAAGCCTTACCAATGGAGACCCTAGTAGTTTCTAATTAATCAGCAAATACATTTTCTTACTTTGATATCCCATTTCTATTTTGTTAATATGAGTGTATAATGTGTAATATTGCCTGCAGCTCTATTTAAAAAAAATATTAAAGGCACTGGTTGGTAGTTTTGCTTTCATTGTAATTGCGACTGAACTCAGATTCAGAGAAACAAATATCAAAATAATGTTGCAAGTTACGTAAAATATAATGTATATTACAAGTCTCAATATATCAAATACAGTTCTCTGCCCTTCTCTTACATCAATAAGATATCCATCCACATATCCAAAATAACAAAAATTATCAATTATATGTTCTACACTAACAAACAACTAAAGTTATAAATGTATATAAATGGCCTTTCTTAATCAATACTGGCTGAAGTGCTAGATAAAAACATGTTGAACCTCTTTTTTATTATTCCACTTTTTAAAAATTGATCAGTTGGTATTTCTATGGCTTCAGTAGAACCAGAAGTGAAAGATCTGATGTCTGAAAAGTAACAAAACCTAATTTTTTGCAAGTATTCAAAAATATTAATAAATTATGCATGAATGTTAAACAATGAAATGTACATCTCAAAACGCAGTATACTAGAAAAGCTAGTTTATGATTTATGAAATTTTATATTTTATATTCTGCATTAAATCGTAAATAAATTACATAAAAAATTACATTAAAAAATTCTTTGTCTTTAAACAAATCTGATAAGTATACATTCAAAACCTTTTCAGGATCATTTAAGAATACTTTTTGCTGAAGTTTAGGTATATTACCTTTCAATGTAAATGTTTTTATAAATAATCCCATAAAAAAAAAAAATCAATAGCAGGCAGACATAAAAATATTAAATCTATATTTTTATTAGTTTTGAAAGACACATAAGTAAAATACCAATACATATTGATGAAATTTATGTGTGAATGTATGTGTGTGAAATGAAATATGTGCATGTACACTTATAAAAACTGTTTATAAGCAGCAATAATCAAAATCTAAGGGAATGCTGAAATATTTTCAAAGCTATATGTATATACAGTCAAAATACAACCCTTGCACTAAAGACAAATATCCGTACAAGATTTGAAATAAAGGTGATATTGCCTATAAAATGAAATTAATCTATTAATCTGAAAAATGTTTAAATCTCATTGATAATTATCATTTAATTAGATAAAATATCAGATACGGATACCAAAATTTTCCACAAAAAATTATATTCATGATAAATTCCACAGTTCAAGGGTTAGAAAATATTTTCTTTATATTTCAGATTTCCAGATATTTTACCAAATTTCATTTTATTTCATTTTTCCTTTTTATTTCCATATTTTGTTTCAGGAATTCTTTTGAAGTCAGTTTTCCAGTCTGTTTTGTTTCATTTCCAAGTGTTTTCAAAATGTGTCTCTTTACACATGTATTCTCTCTTTCTCATTCCATCTCTTTCACCCTGCCACCTCTCTCTCTTTCTCTCTCTCTCTCTCTCTCTCACTCAATAACTAATAACATTTCCAAAGAAAATACTTCCACAATCTTGACTGCAATAAAAATGTAGTAGAATTAAAATAAAGGCAATAAATAATATACAGAAATAATGACATGGTACACAAAAGTGATGTAGGAAGAAATTTTGGTTGTTTTGGTTTTGAAGGTTTTATATTTCAAATTCCAAGGCATTATTCAATGTCTTTTGTAATGGATTTGGCAGAATGTTTTATTTCTCTATTTGTCTAGTTACCATACTGCTTTTAAAAACAAAATACCAATATGATAATGATGATCAGCAAATGTTTAATGGAGGCTGTTAGAAAAAGTCAGCAAACAGCTTGGCAGTTCAACCTTCACACAGTGAACAGAATAATCACTTACTTTCAGTTAATACTGGCCAGTAGTCACACCAATTGAGATTGCATTAATTTGTACAATGAAAAAGAAAAGAGAAATTCATAAATTAATGTGGCTAGTCCCATTAAATACAATGATCTTTGAAAGTTAATTTGCTTTCTTGTCCCAACACCTGAGAAATATCTCTTTCTTACTTTACATTTTACTGTGTGTGTTTTTCTTTTCATGCTTTCTGTTGGACTTCAAACTCAGTTTCTGTAATGGAAATGTTTCACCTGACAGTAACAGATGTTGTGATCAAGATCAAGCAAGAGATGAGCTAGGACGGCGGCGCATTGTCATTCTTAAATTTGCAGTTCCAGGACACATACGCATAGTCAAGGCAGAGCCCAGACACACTTTAGAAGCTGTACTTCCACCCCCGGGTAGCTGAAACACTACTGTTGCTACAGAAGCTATACCATCTTCAGTTGGCTCTATTGCAATTGGTGAGATACTGAAGTGGTCTTCACGTAAACATTGGTGCATCAAATTAACCTCAGGGCATTGAGGACTGCGTGCTGTTGGTTTATTGACTCTGAGTTTTCGTGTGGTTGGATTTGATAAAACAACATCATGATCAACCAAAACCAAAACACCTGCAAATGGTCTGGATGCCATGTGTTGCATTTCACGTGCTCGTTGCTGCCGACTGCGTTGAGCATCGACTGTTTGTTTTATTTTCCATATTAAAACACAAATTGCCAAAAAAAGGAAAAAGCAGGAGAAAAATACACTGAAAAATACAAATAAGTCAATATGGGGCTGGTCTTGACGGAAAAATAACTTTCCGTAAGTGGTATTACTGTTTATATCACCACGACCATAAATAATTATGTAAAACTGAGATTTCTCCAAATCATGTACATCTAAAGGCAGTGTAATGACAAGCCGAAAACGTACATCAGTTACATTGAGTGTAGTATTTGCTTGTTCAAGTGTTATAAATTTGTTGGTATCTTTTGCAACTTCTTTCCTTAAGTAATAGTTTACATCATTCCGAGTATATTGCATGTATTCGTGGTACATAGCTTGAAATTTGAGACTTTTATCAAGTTTCACTTCATGGAACCATGTTTCACGGTTAAGGTCCACAACAAATGTCTTATCATCAGGTGAGAAGTAGACATCAACTCCTAAACAGAAAGAAATATTTATGATAACATTTATTTGGAAGGAAATGATATTGTATTTTACAAAATGAAGATCTTATAGCATTGAAAGTAAATATTACAGATAAAATTAAATAAAACATTGTTTCTTGCTTTATTTACATTATTTACATTCGACGGATATTTGTCCTCATCTTGTTTGTTGCTGACACAACGTTTTGGCTGATATACCCTCCAGCCTTCTTCAGGTGTCTTGGGGAAATTTCAAACCTGGGTTCTCATTCCTAAGGTATTTTACGATGTTATTATTATTATTATTATTGATGATGATGATGATTGTCAGTGTTCAGGTCACTGCTTGGAATCGAACTCAGAATCTTGGGGTTAGTAGCCCGTGTTTTTAACCACTACGCCATATGTGCAACAGCCAAATATCTCTCAAAATCACACCCTACCACATTAAATAGATGAGACATTGAATCACTGACATACTAATAGTCATTGAAATTCAAACAAATGAGATCATTGACTTCTTGAGCAGAGTTTCACTGAGACTAAATAACAAAACAGCAACCTGTTTACCCAACAACAAACCTATACTGCTACAATAAGTGAGTCATGGCAATCGAATTGCTTACATCAAGGAAATAATCTTGTAACACACACACTCACACTAACTGTCTGTCTTCAACAATATGCAATTAAAACCATCAAGGTTGCTCAAATTTTAGACATTGCAAGCTCTTATGGTCTTTCTATATGACCTCATATACTTAAGTGCTCTTATATGTGTACTAGTAACACTATGATGGTGCTGCTGATACATATTCAATCACCCTAAACAGTATTGAAAAGAAAGTCATCCAACTCATTGACAAAGACTCCTTCCTAACTCACTACAATCCCTAACTTACGGACTTACTGACTCCTCACTCTACCTATTCTATTACAACTAGAATGATTTCTGCTCTTCTAAATTATGTAATTGCATACCATCTCCAGCTATAGCACCTGTCTCAGGCTTTCACCCAATCCTTCCTTGATGGAACATCAACCTCATGGAATTCCTGTCTCACTCATATTTTCCCTATAGGTGTTACCCTGCAGATGTTCAAGCTAAATGTAACCCACACCAATCATATCACAGAGATTATAGCCAGAGCCTGTTTTCCAATTTAGGTATTAAAAAAATCGATGTGGAAGGTTCATAGTGGAGCTGTACATTGTGTTTTCAGTTTTGATTGTTAGCATAACAGAAAGATTTATGACCACACTCTTACATCTTTGTTCAGACAATGACAAGCTTCAAGGTGTAATGAAGATTAGATGTCAAACTGTACATTGATTCAGGTTCCGTGAAAACATGAAAGCCTTTCAAGGCATCATATAAAATGGTACTTTCATTGACTGTAAGAGAAATTTATTGTCTGACTTGTTAGCTTAGACAATCTCTAGTCTACTGCTTATCTAACATAATCTATTCTTTGGGTGGCAAATATGTGTACTGATCTAGAGGTAAAACAAGTTGTCAGTTGCTGCATTCTTAGTTATTTTGCTTCATTAAATATTTTCATAGGGTAGTAAAATAAAGTCAAAGTAAGAAATTTCAAAAAGAGAACACTTGTTAAAGCTACAAGACAAGTGGGAAATTGGGGGAAAATGAACAAGCATTTTGGTTTCAGTTAGCAGATATTTCACTTGTGTAAATGATTCAATAGCCTGCGGTAACTGACTTTTAACATTGCTTTGTCTGGTTTTGAAAGTTCAGACAGATAAAAACTTTGCCTTCATTTTTAATACTTTCCATTTTTCCAAACAATAAAATATATCCATACAGTAAACAGCCAGTTACTTCCAAACAAATATAATCCATAAATACCTTAGAACTAATAAATTGAAATCTTTTCCTTTCATATTAATACAAAGAAAAATGTTAGCTTAAAACTTACCGCCTTGGGTAACATCAATAGTGATACGGATGTTAACATTGAGATATTTAGGCTGGACAGCATAAAAAAGAGTCCGGCCTTTTAACAATGGCTTGTAGTTGCTGCCACAAGCATTGCGGTCATCAGGGTCAAAACAGTAGTCGGAATCTACATCCATCTGGCTGTAGCACTGGTGACCATCCGTTGGTTCGCCAAGATAACTATTTTTACAGGATGAACACTGAATTAAATACAAAAAAGATGAAATTAAATATAACAACAAATAGAAAGATAAACATGCTTTTGTATCATCTGGTATCATACATTAATCAATGATTTGGAAAGTGACAAGTGGTATGCTAATAAACATACATATTCACTTATTTACCATTTCCTTCTTAAGATAAGCTTCCACCAAACACAAATGCATATTTAAAAATTTGAAATACATATATGCATTGTACATATAAAAAATTAATATAAACACATTAGCCATTCGCTAAATCATCCTTGTACATACAAACATACATACATACATTTTTTTTTTTTTTTTTTTCAGCTCAGAGCTGCGGCCATGCTGATGCACCGCCGTTTGAATACATATATATGTATGCATGTGTGTGTGTGTATATATATATATATATATATATATATATATATATATATATATATATATTACATATATACATATGTACACAAACACACACACACACACACATAGGTGGTGGTTTTCTACTCCTTATGCAGAGTTTGACCACCTCCTGTACCTACACCTTAGAACCATCATGGCATCTGATGTGGCTTTTTAAACCAGACAATGTTCTGAAAAGACACCTGCATAGATTGCATATCCAATTTGGACCACCAAGAGCTGCAGATAACTTCTGATCTTTGTGGATCTTAAAATGTCTTTTGAGGCCTCTGTTTGATTGCAAACCTGCTGGCATACATTGCATTCAAAGGTGTGCACAGACATATAGGCAGAATAGTTGGTGGAGGTTCGTTTTTCATGGGTTTGCAAATGAGATTTGAGCCCAGCAAAAGAAAAGCATGGTCTGTCACAAACTGTGCACACAAAAAGATCATTGTCATTCACCTTCTTGATCATAAAATTCTTCCTTAAATCTCTTTTGAGTCTTGCATGCATTATCCTGGCCTCTTCAAACACTTTCACTCCACTCCACACTTTTGTTCACCATCCAGCTTGATCCAAAGCAAGGGTTTCTCTGTCCTCTGGATCCATTCCAAGTGACATCATAGTAGTCCTTGTGCCATCCTTGAACCTTTTTTTAGGTTTATGCCAATAGCATTTCCCCTCTGCAAGCTCACCATAAAACAGCTATTTGGGCATGCATTCATCTGCCATTCAAACAATATGGCCAAACCATCTCATTTAGTTTCTCAAAATCAGAGCTTTAACTGAGGTGATACCTGCAAATGCAAGGATATCTGTTTGGAGTAAAAGAAATCCAGTTAATGATTAGAATGTGATGAAGGCAATTTTGGTGGAATTGTTCTAACAATTTAAAATGCCTTTCATAACATGTCCATGCTTCACAAGAATACAACAAGGATGGTAAGATAAATGATTTGTAAAGAGCCAACTTTGAATTGTTATTTATATGTTGCTGGAGCCAAACGCATGACTCCAAGCCACCAAATGCTTTTGCTGCCCTTTCAATTCACAGATGTATTTCTGTATCAAGATTTCCATCATTTTGTACAGAGCTTCAAAGGTAGATGAACGAATCAACAACATCAAGTAACTTGAGAGATTCAGAGAGCCAACCACCAGAGAGCCTCCCACCAAAATTAACTCTAGCTTTCATATCTTGATCATATTTACAAATTTTTCTGGGCAACCTATTTTCCTTAGAATTAGCCACAGAGCATTTTGATTAACAGTATTGAATGCTTTGCTCAAATCAACAAAGTAATGGTATAGAGCAAAATTCTGTTCAATGCACTTTTCTTGAAATTGTCTGATAGTAAAGATAAAATCAGCTGTGGCCCTGGAGGAACGAAAACCACACTTAGACTCAGACACTATATTTGGAACTATGAAGGTATTTAAATGTTCTAACAGAATGCGGGCAAGTACCTTCCAACCACGGACAAAAGCGAAGTCTCACAAAAATTACCACACAGATTCTTTGGCCTTGATTTATACAAGAAGACTAAAATGGCATTGATCCAGTCTTGAGGCACTTTCTCATTTCTCCAACAGTGACAAATTAATATATTTAAGAATTCAAACATTTTGTCACCCCCATATTTCAAGACTTCTGCATAGATTCCATCAGACCCTCGAGACTTATTGTTATTCAGCTTATTCACAGCTAAATAAATGTCATTTAGAGTTGGTTCAAATGCCATCTCTTCTATAGCTGGAAGGTGTTTGACTTTTTCTATCATCCTCATGTCAGCGGATGATGATCCATTTAAAAGTGCAGAAAAATGTTCTACCCACTTATGAATAGAAGTAGTGTCAGTCTGAAGCAAACGTCCATCTGCTGTTCTCGCTGGAGCTACTGAAGAAAATTTTGGGCCATACAACTCCTTAACATAAGAGTACAAACCCTTGTCATTATTTCTATCAGCTGCTTCTTGTGTCTCATTTGATCTATCATTCCCCCTTTCCTGTTTAATCTTCCTTAGCTTTCAGCTTACTGTAAGCTTTGTTTGAGTTGGGGTTCAAGGACTGAGAAAGAAGTGTATTGCCTAAGTTTTGTTTTTCTAAAAGTAGATCATGAATTTCTGCTGATCTATCTGAGAACCAGTCACTGGACTTACGTGATTTAAATCCCACTGATGAACTTGCAGCCTGAAATACTTTTGTTTTGAAGTCTTCCCATAGATTGCTTGGGTTAAGATCGATACTTTCTATAGCATCGTGGAATCTTTGCAAGTTGCTTGATAATTTAAAGTTTGCAACATTTAACTTTTTGGGTATGTTAGGACCAGACGATCGATTTTTAGGCATTAATGAAAAATTAATTTTTCCATGCACTAGACAGTGGTCAGTCCAGCTCTCTGCTCCTCTCCTAAATACTACAAACATCTTTCATATCATGTTTTCTGATCAAAATATTATCTATGAGATGTCAGTGCTTAGATCTTGGGTGCATCCAGGTGGTTTTATATTTATTTTTCTGTTTAAACAGAGTGTTGACAACAACCAGATTATTCTCAGTACAAAAGGTCAAAAGAGCTTTCTAACTCTTGCCTTGAAATCTCCCAGTATGACCAACTTGTCAGAAATTGGTATTTTTCTCAATAATTGTGCTAGATCATCATAAAACTGTCTTACAGTTTCATCAGAATGGGATATTGTTGGTGCATAAATACTGACAATGGTAAGGAACCTACCTTTTGTCAGTTTAATACAGCATGACATGGTTCATTCAGATATACCACTTGGAAACTCTGCAATGGAGGATACTAATGAATACTTGAGAGCAAACCCAACACCAGATCCTCTACACTGACATTTAGGTAGGCCTCTCCAAAAGATAATATATCCATAAGTAGGTTCGTTTACATGACCCTCACCAGAGAGTGCAACTATATCAAGGGAATATTTTTTAAGCTCACATGCAATAAGTTCAGTATGCCTTTCTGCCTCTTGTTGAAATTATCATCAAGAAGTGTGCCCACATTCCAACAGCCAAAATTCAAAGGATGTTTATATTTATGTCAGGTTGCTCTCAAGTGCTACTGGTAACATGTAATTCAGTACAACCTGTTGCATGGTCAGGTCATCGGCGACTAAACTGGCAACCCCACCAGGCTTGCTTGGTGAGGAGGGCTGAGGAATTCATGAGCAGTCAACGGCCATTCAACAAAATATCTGTAAATATGTATATCTTTTATTTATGTTATATACATAAACACACACACATCATCATCATCATCATCATCATCGTTTAGCGTCCGTTTTCTATGCTAGCATGGGTTGATATTATATATATACACACATGCACACACACATATCATATATCATCATCCTCCTCCTCATCATCATCATCGTTTAACGTCCGCTTTTCATGCTAGCATGGGTTGGACGATTTTGACTGAGGGCTGGCAAACCAGATGGTTGCACCAGTCTCCAATCTTGATTTGGCAGAGTTTCTACAGCTGGATGCCCTTCCTAATGCCAACCACTCCGAGAGTGTAGTGGGTACATTTTACGTGCCACCGGTACGGGGGCCAGTCAGGTGTTACTGGCAATGACCTCACTCGAATCCTTTTACACATGCCACCAGCACAGGTGCCATTAAGGCAACTTTGGTAACGATCTCGCTTGAATGGTGCCCTTTTATGTGCCACTGGCACAGAAGCCAGTTGGCTGCTCTGGCAATGATCACACTGGGATGGTGCTCTTGGCACCCTACTAGCACGGGCACAAGTGCCAGTAAGGCGATGCTGGTAATGATCATGCTCGAATGGTGCCCTTTAAATGCCACTGGCACTGAAGCCGGTTAGCCGCTCTGTCAATGATCATGCTCATATGGTGCTCTTTGCACCCTGCCAGCATGGACGTCAGTCATCGAATTTGATTTTAATTTTGCTTTTGATTGATTTGATTTGATTTCACTTGCCTCAGCAGGTATTCGCAAGTAGAGTTTTAGTGACCAAAGAAGGAAAAGGTTACGTACAAGTGGGCTGGTTACGCCCCTGGCATAGGCCATGAGATTATGGTTTCATTTGGCTTGCCAGGTCTTCTCATGCATGGCATATTTCCAATGGTCTTGGTCACTAGTCATTTCCTTGGTGAGTCCTAAAGTTCAAAGGTCATGCTTCACCACTTTATCCCAGGTCTTCCTGGGTCTGCTGCTTCCACAGGTTCCCTCAACCGCTAGGGTGTGGCACTTTTTCACACAGCTGTCCTCATCCATTCTCACCACATGACCATACCAGGGCAGTCGTTTCTCTTGCACATCACATCAGATGCTTCTTAGGTCCAACTTTTCTCTCAAGGTACTTACACTCAGTTGAGTATGCACACTGACATTACACTTCCATCGGATCATACTGGCTTCATTCCTTGCGAGCTTACGCATGTCCTCAGCAGTCACAGCCCATGTTTCACTGCCATGTAGCATGGCTGTTCGTACACAAGCATCATACAGTCTACCTTTTACTCTGAGCAAGAGGCCCTTTGTCGCCAACAGAGGTAAGAGCTCTCTGAACTTTGCCCAAGCTATTCTTATTCTAGCAGCTACACTTTCAGTGCACCCTCGTCTGCTACTCATTTGGTCCCCTAGGTAACGGAAGCTATCAACTACTTCTAGTTTTTCTCCCTGGAATGAGGCGGAAGCTGGTCTCAGTGCATTTTCGGTGTTTATTGCTCTCGAGCATCTGCCACATACAAAAACTATCTTCCCAGTTAGCCTCCCTTTGATATTACTGCACATCTTATGTGTCCATAGCTTACACTGGGTACATCTTATAGAGTTTCTACCTACACCTCTACTACAGATTGAGCAGGGCCATCTACCTGAAGGGATTTGTGGTTTGCCTGCCTTCCTACATATTAGGACTTTGGTTTTAGCTAGGTTGATTCTAAGGCCCTACGATTCTAATCCTTGTCTCCACACTTGAAACTTTGCCTCTAGTTCTGATAGTGACTCAGCAATTAGAGCAAGGTCATCAGCTTATAGGAGCTCCCAGGGGCTTCCTGTCTTGAATTCCTCCGTTATTGCCTGGAGGACTATGATAAATAGGAGGGGGCTGAGGACTGAACCTTGGTGGACCCCTACGTCTATCCTGAATTCTTCAGTGTACTCGTTGCCAACCCTCACTTTACTAGCAGTGACCCTGTCAAAAGCTTTCTCCACGTCAATGAAAGCCAGGTACAGGGGCTTATCTTTGGCTAGGTATTTCTCCTGCAGCTGTCTTCCCAGAAATATGGCATCGGTGGTGCTTTTCTCTGGCACGAAACCAAACTGCATCTCATCCAAGCCGACTCACTCCCTAATCAGTTGGGCTATGACCCTCTCCGCAACCTTCATTACTTGATCCAGTTGGGCTATGACCCCCTCCGTAAGCTTCATTACCTGATATGAAAGACAGAAGATGGAAGATACAAGAAGTTTTATTAATCACTACAATTGTTTCAACACATCTAGCATCAATCCCTCACAGGTGAGACTCTTAATAACTGGTTCAGGAGCATCTGATAGTGCAGATGTATCTCTTCAGGTAATAAATAGATATAACTTGTTAAAATAACAGTTCTGCAATGTATCTTCTCATTTCATGTAAACAAAAGCAGAAAATTAAAGGATATCTCATTTATATAGAAGATCAAAAATAAAATAACAGATGCAAAAAAGAAACAAATACACAATACAATGAGAAAAGTATTAAAAATAACTGTTAATGGATATAATTTATTTTCAGGTATGGATGAATTATATATATATATATATATATATGGAAATATGCCGTGCGTGAGAAGACCCGGCAAGCCAAATGAGACCATAATCTCGTGGCCTATGCCAGGGGCATTACCAGCCCACTTATGTGTACCTTTTCCTTCTTTGGACACTAAAACTCTGCTTGCAAAGACCTGTTGAGGCAAGTGAAATCAAAAATGAAAATCAAAATCAAATTCGATGACTGGCGTCCATGCTAGCGGGGTGCAAAGAGCACCATACGAGTGTGATCATTGAGAGAGTGGGTA
>NW_021832275.1:25000-47500 GCF_006345805.1 Octopus sinensis | reverse complement strand
TAAAGGCTATTTCAGAATTTATTACCAAGGGCTATGGGTACAGGTATTATTTATAAGCGTTATTTATAAGCCAGATAAGTGTAACGCCGCCAATGGGGGCATCGAAAAGCCGACTGTAAAAGTCCGTTTACCATCCGGTCTCTGGCGAACAAAATATGGAAGAGTTCGGAGACACAAAGGTTGCACTTCCTTCTGCCCCTATCAAATGGGAGGGCCACCGACAAAATTGACCATTCCAGCCTGTAGCTTGAGTTCGTATCCTTCAATTGCCATATTAGCTTGCTGAGTCCCGTGGTCTGGCGTTTATTCATGTCCCGAAAAGTTGCGTAATGATTGGAGATTCGCAAAGCCAATCTTGACGATGAGGCCCCTACATAAGCGTAGACATCTGAGTCTGTGTAAACCTTGCATTGGTAGACGGCGTTTCTGATCTTGGAGTTCGCCGACGTGAATCTTATTCTGCTAGGATTAGTTTCTGAAATTAGAACTGCGTTACCGTCACTATATTTGTTACGAGAACTGCAGCCGCTTACTACTTTATTTTCCACTACGTCACTATTAACTAACGGAATAACCCCTGATTCTCGACTATCTATCAGAGTGCTGTCATTGCTAGTGCCCGTGGTGCTGCTATTGCAGGAAATGATGCTGGGGTTGCTATTGGGACTCTCTACCCTACTCCCATTGTTACCGTCAACTACAACACCCCTATTTATAACTATACCCCTAGTGTGTAATCCCTGGCTGGAGCTGAGACTATGAGTCACTGTACTGGCTCTCATATCATTATTACTACTATAATTATTCCTACTGAGCATTAAACCGGGAGCGGAAGAGGCTGTGCCTCCGGAAAAAGGTGATAGGGTCTTAGTAAGCAGCCTATTATTATGGGAGGCGATTATCTGGGCGAGGTTTTTAGTGTTGGAGAAAGCTATCCTAACTTTATGCGAGTTAACCGTGGAGTAATATTTGGAATTTCTGGGGAAGTTATTGGCGATGGCTTGTCTAAACATGAGGGGGAGGTTAGTTCTAATCTGCTTACCAAAGGGAATTACAAACCATATATGCTTATTCCCATCATATATATGCTTATTCCCATCACACAGGTCAGTGGATTTTGTAGACACAAACTGAAAAAAATCAATTGTATATATATGTATGTATATATGTAAGTCTATGTGTATGTGTTTGTGTTTCTCCCTCATCACTGCTTCACAACTGGTATTCGTTTATTTACATCCCCATAACTTACTGATTTCACAAGAAGAAACTGATAGAATAAGTAACAGGACTATCAAAATAAAAAAAAAGCACTAGATAGTGTCTAATATTTTTAGTTCGCCCACTCAGTTGTATTTATCAATTTATCTTTGTGTGTGTGTATATATATATATATATGAATTTCGTAGACAGGAACTGAAGCAAATCAATCATATATATATGTATATATGTAAGTGTATGTGTGTATCTTTGTCTCTGTGTTTCTCTCTCATCACTGCTTCACACCTGGTGTTCATTTATTTATATCCTCAGAACTTACTGGTTTCACAAGAACAAATTAATAGAATAAGTACCAGGCTTATCAACATAAAAATAGCACTAAGCTGTGTCTTATATTTTAGTTTGCCCACTCAGTTGTATCAATTTTGTCATTTTATCTAAGCAAAGACAGTTGTACTCTTAGAAGCTATAGGGTTACCAGAACATAAAATATGAGCATTATTTGTAATTCAATGGTACAACTGTGTAACAGTTTGCTTTGACATACACTTACATTGTGATTTCTGCAATGTGGTGCATAAATTGTCAAGTAAATGAGAGGCATCTTTGCCTCCACTGATTTAGTTGCAAAGTGCTGAGTAAAGTTATTTGATTGCAGACCTCCTTTCAGTCTTTTTATCATCACTGGGTCACACATAGTCCCCAGATGGTAACATTGATTTCAAGGCCTTCCCAGATGAGTAACTGGTTATTCAAAGACATTTATAGATTGTAAATGTATTCTGTCCAGTTACATATCAGTATAGTGGTCATTTGCAAACTCCAGAGGTGACACTTTCATTTCTCCTTAGCCTTCATGTCACACAGTTGTTGATGTTTATTTCAGTTGAGTCACGTCCTTCCAATTGCTATAGATTTGGATTGCATCTTACGGCTGTGCCTGTCACCTGGATGGTGAAGAATCCTACATTGGGAGTGGTAATGAATAGGGTAGGGTAACTGACTGCTTATTGTGATCATTCGTCTTTTGGTTTCCTGTAGCTTTGCTATCTTTTACAAACCCAGTAAACATATATTTCCTATTTCAAAGAAATTCAAACAATAGATATAAGACCCAAGTTAAAAAGATTCTCAACAATTCAACTTCTCTGCTTGATAATAAGACACCCACCCCCAACAGGGCCCTTCACTCTCACATTTTAGAGCTCCATGACATTCCTTTTTCAGGAGCAAAATCCTTTTAACAGGTTCAATAAGACTGGAATTTTGGAATATGCGCATAAAAATCAGTAGTATGGGATACATCTGGCACAATTACAATTTTTTTAGGGTGTGTAACGAGGGAAATAACCCTCATCTGCAATTTTGATGAAATTCGAAACAGATATTCCAGTTCATTACAGAAAATATAACAAAAAAGACTAATTCTTCAATTGCATGTAACATGGGCAATGCCGGGTATCTCTGCTAGTATATCTATATATATATATATACATGTGTGTGTATGCCCCTCTCATAATTCCTTGTCATGCGAGTCACTTAGTGACCCTTCCAGTGCTGGTACTATGTAAAAAGCACCTAGTCCACTCTATAAAGTGGTGGGCATTTGGAAGAGCATCCAGCTGTAAAAATCATGCCAAAACTAACCTCGCCTGTGCTAGTGCGACATAAAAAGCACTGAGTCTACTCTGCAGAGTGGTTGGTGTTAGGAAGGGCATCCAGCCATAAAAAAACTCTGCCAAAACAGACACAGCAGCATAGGGTACTTTTTGGACCTGGTTAGCTCCTGTGAACCATCCTACTCATGCATGCATGGAAGATGGACATTAAACGATGATGATGATGATTATATACATATATATATATATATATATATATAAATAAATACACAAACATGTATTTATATGCATATATATAAAATACACACACACACACATGCACATATGTATATATACATAAACACACATACACTTCTTTGTCTTCTTCTTCCCCTTCATCCTTCTCATGTGATCTCTACTAATTATTCATACCCTAACCATGCTTTTATTTGCTTTTTGTTTCCTCCTAATACAAGTGTAAAAATAATGTCTGAAAGACGCACAATGTATGAGCACACCTTTGATCCAAGTCTTAGAAAGTGACACTCTAATTTCTAAAACCACAAATATAAGACGGTTGTCTACAGGGATGATACCATTGACAAGGACAATGTGCATCGATGGATGATGTTTAAAGAAAGGAGAACTAGCACTGCTACCAATGACATAAATTGCCAGCAAGTGGTTGAACTGATTTGCACAGACAGACAAGTTGCAAACTGTGAGCTTGCTGCACAAATGGACTCTGGTTGCAATGCATTACAAAAGATGGCTGAAGACTCTGGATAGTTGAAAGTGTGCATAAAGAAGGTATCTCAATTTGAAGGACAAAAAGGAGGAAGTATGTTCTGATCTGCTGGAGGTGTTTCAAGCCAATGAAGATACATTTTGGTCTGACCTGGTGACAGGAAATAAAATGAGGGCATATTTCTATAGTCCAGAAATGAAGGCTCACTCTATGGAATGGTGCCACACCTCTTCTTCACAGCTCAAGAAATTCAAGAGCCAGCAATTCATACAGAAGGTCATGATGACTGTTTTTAGGGATGACAAGAGCATCATTTTCCTTTGATTTCTGGAATGTGGTTGTACTGTGAATAGTGAGTAGTTCATTGAGACACTTGGAAAGTTTAGAGAAGCTATTAGGAGGAAAAGACTGAACAAGAGCCTGAAAACAATTCATATTCACCATAACAATGTATGACCACATACAACTTAGGCAATAAATCAAGCAATCAACAAATTGAGCCAACCAGTGGGACCCATCCACCCTACAGCATGGATCTGGTGACCTCTGATTTCCACCAACACAGAGGAGTTGAAAGTGGTTGTGAAGAAGTGAGTAAACAATGCAAACCTGAAATTTTTTCAAAGAGCACTCACAAGATGGGTTAGACAATGGTACAAGTGCATCACTTATGATGGAGACTGTCATGTAGCACTTTTGGAGGTAAACTTACTCCACCAGCTTGTACAATTTGAATGACCTATGTCCATTACTTTTGAGACAACATATTCATATGTCAGTATGTTTATATATGTATTCCACACCAACTGGAACTGTGTCAGTAATCAGGTCACAGTGTGTGATGAAAATTTGACACTTCATGAAATAAATTTGAAGTGCAGCTTTGTGTTATTATATAGCTTTTCCACAATGTAATTGCATATGTCACGTGATCACATGATTGACCAGGCTACCAGATCTTATTACACATTGCTGGTCCAATGTGCACTTGCATTATTTTAGCCTTCAAATGATGCCACCCTGCTGGCTAGGTGAGCGGACCAACATCCTCCCACTTGATTGAAAGTAGGGATTGGAGCAATGTGAAATGAAGTGTATTGCTCAAGAACACAATGTACCAACCACTCAGGGAATCAAACCATCTGTAGCTAAATGACTGCATCCACAAAACATGAAAGTGGGTAAGCCACATAAGCAGCTCCATAACCCCAACTCAGAAAAGTGCTTCTTCAAATTGCCCAACTTTGAAGACAGAACAACTGCAGCAATTCAACATGCGATCCACAGGGAGGGACTCAACACACAGATGTTGAAGAAAAATACTACAGATAGTATATTGTGGGATGCAAACTAACCAACTGCCCCATAAAACATGCTTGAGAATCTATGTAGTATATGAAATAGTCTGTAGCAAATGTGAGGCATCCTACACAGGGAGCACAACCAGGAAATTGCACACCCATATAAAAGAACACATGGACACATCAATAAAGAAACACCAAAAGAAGTGCCAAACTCAGATTTTAAAGTTTCCATCCAGGCAACCCAATGTTACTAGGCAGTCTCAGAATCATGGAGGCCCTCCTTATCAGCAAACTGAGACCAGCCATTAACAACAGGAAGAAACTACATGACACCCCACCTTCTCCCAACCCTACCCTATCTGAGCAATGACCTTTTCTAACTACCACTTTTCCAAATGTCCTAAAGAAGGAGTCTTTACTCCCAAATATAGAAAATACAAGGTAAATCTGCAACTTGGTTTTGTTTCCTTTTCCTTTTGCAGTTTACTTCATACCTTCTCACATTGTTCCTGCCTTACACAACAAATCACAAAACGCTTCACCAAAACTTCCTCATTTTATATGTGTGTGTGAGAGAGAGAGAGAGAGAGAGAGAGAGAAACAAACTAAAGGCAATTTCACTATGGTTTAACATAGAGAAAAAAATTCCCACTTATGGTAAAAGGTGTAAATACATTATCAACTCAGTGGCACTCTCTCTGGATTCCTTGCTGCATATCTGGTTTGTTTGGATTAATCATTACGAAAAATAAGCATGTACTTAGGGCATCAAGGGAAAGGGGCCACCACAGATATTGTAAATGGTTTACAGTACGAAAAAAATCATTTTAAGTTTGCTAAAATATTATTCAAAGAGGTTTATATAATCAAAAATATAATTTTGAAGTGTTCATGGTGTTATAGTAATGTCATATAAAATTGTCCAGTTATAAACAAGATGGGGAGAGTTTAGAGATTTCCTTCTTCTAAGTAGATAACCAACCAAGGTTAAAGAGCTTCTACCTGCCCATGAGGTAAGCTATTCCATTCCAGACACCAAACCGACACTCAAACACTCTATAAAGTGATAAAATATCACTCTGGTGATCGACGTGGAGTAGCTCATTCATAAAAAAAAATGTACGATATGTGATTTGCAAATGTAAATAAGAATTATATATATATGTACCAAAAAGTAAAATATATGCAATAAATATAAATATACTCTTTTACTTGTTTCAGTCATTTGATTGTGGCCATGCTGGAGCACCGCTTTTAGTCGATGAAATCGACCCCCAGGACTTATTCTTTGTAAGCCTAGTACTTATTCTATCGGTCTCTTTTGCCAAACCGCTAAGTTACGGGGAGATAAACACACCAGCATCGGTTGTCAAGCGATGTTGGGGGGACAAACACAACACACAAACATACACACACACACACACACACACACACATATATATATATATATACATTCACGTGTTGCTAGATATTATTTACCAGTCAGTTTTATGTATTGGTGAATTTATAGGGATAACACAATAATTTATAGAGTCCAAATACCAGATTGTGATTCAGATAACTCTCGGTCTCTCTACATACTCACATACATTCTGTTTCTCTCTCTTTCCCTGTATATATAACATCATTGCTAGCATGGGTTGGATGGTTCAATTGGGGTCTGGGAAGCTAGGAGGCTGCACCAGGCTCCAGTCTGATCTGGCAGTGTTTCTACAGCTGGATGCCTTTCCTAATGCCAACTACTCCAAGAGTGTAGTGGGTGCTTTTTACATGCTACCAGCACAAGGGCCAGAGGAGGCTGGCAATGGCCATGATAGGTGGGTGCTTTTTACGTGTCACTGGCACGGGTATCACAACTACAATTTTCATTTGATTTTCATTTTGATGTTGAGGTCTCAAGCACAGCAGGTCGCTCTATGATCCAAGGTACTTTTGAATGGGTTGGGGCTGGTTATGTGGAACTGGTGTAGGATACAGCCATGAACTCACTTTATTTGCTAGGTCTTCACAGTCACAGCATATCTCCAGAGGTCTCGGTCTTTCATCATTGCCTCTGTGAGACCCAACGTTTGAAGGTCATGCTTGACCACCTTATCCCATGTCTTCATGGGTCTACCTCTACCCCAGATTCCTTCAACTGTTTGGGAGTGGCACTTCTTCACACAGCTCTCCTCATCCATCCGTAGTACATGACCATACCAGTGCAAACGTCTCTCTTGCACGCCACATCTGATGATTCTTATGTCCAACATTTCTCTCAGGGTCCTTACACTCTGTCGTGTGTGCACACTGACATTACACATCCAGTGGATTATGCTAGCTTCATTTCTTTTCAGCCTACATATGTCCTTCGCAGTCACGGCCCACGTTTCACTGCTGTGAAGCATGGCAGTTCGCACGCATGTATTGTACGATCTACCTTTCACTCTAAGTGAGAGGCCTTTTGTCACCAGTAGGGGTAGAAGCTTTCTAAACTTTGCCCAGGCTATTCTTATTCTAGTGGTAACACTCTCTGAGCATCCCCCCCCCCACCCACTACTAACTTGGTTGCCTAGGTAGCAGAAGCTGTCAACTACTTCTAGTTTCTCCCCCTGGATTGTGATGGAATCTGTTTTCTGGGCATCTGTGGTGTTTATTGTTCCTCTGCATCTGCCACATGTGAAAGCTATCTTCTCGGTTAATCTTCCTCTGATGTTGCTGCACGTCTTATGTGTCCATAGCTGACACTGGGTACATTTTATGGAGTTTCTACCTACACCTTTTCTACAGATCGAGCAGGGCCACCTACCTGAGTGGGTGTGTGATGTGTTTGCCTTCCTACTTACTAGAACTTTATAGTGGCAGTGGGATAGTAACATTAATACAGTTGTCATTCAGAGTTGCACATGCATGTGCTTTCAGTCTCTTTCTCTCTCACTCACGTCTCTTTCTCTCTACACACACACATATACACACTCACAAATCTATAGACAAGTATTTGACAATGTTTAAACTGAAATTATCTGGAAATAACCCAAAGTATTCCTTTTTCTCCATTTATGAACAGACGATAAAGAAGTTATTGTCTGCTAAATACTTACAGTCAATTCACTTTTCTTTTCATGAAGACGATATTTCAAGTTCACAATGAAGGTGAAGTACCTTATTAATTTTGTTTTTATAGTTTATAAAAAAATTATAATCACTCATTCATCTATCGCAAAGATAGAAAGACAGATTTCTAAAGGAGAAATTGCTATCATTTAGTATCTCATCCCTTTTGGAGTTCTAATTTTCTATCACATGCTGTTCACAAAACCATCTAAAGTTTAAGCTGAAGATGAAGTCCCTTACTGAATTTAATGAAAAATATTCAACAATTACATTAATTTATTAATTCACTCCTTTAATAAAGTCATGGGTGATGGTAACTGTATGTTCAAAACTGTGTCACTCTTGTTCAAAAATAACAGAAATTACCGAACTCTCCAGGAAGAGTCCATACAATACATATGCAATAATTGGAAGTATTTTCATTCTTTTATTCTTAATAGTACAATGCAGGAATACCAAGTATACATGAGTAGGGACGAAACATACATTGGTAATGTTGAATTAGCTGCCATTAATGAATTGTACAATGTTGAAATTCAGGTTCATCACAAAAATGACGATGAAATTATTCTTCCTCTGTTCACCATTTGCAGTTGAACAGTTACAGAAAGAAAGATTTCAGTGTTATATAGAAGCAAAATTGACAACTGCCACTATGAGGCTCTCTTTCCCATAAACAACCATGAGCATGAAAGAAATGTAGAAGGAAATGAAGTATCACAAGACAGTAAAAAAGACAAAAGAATAAGAATTCAAACACTTAATACGAAAATTGTGGAATAAAGTAAAAACCATTAGAAAGTTAGGTTGCAAAAAATGAGGGAATATGAGAGGAGGACAAGAGAACAAGATGATAAAGATAGGGAAATAAGATTGCAGAGAAAGACAGAAAATTATAGAAATAAAAAAGTACAAGAAAAAAAACAAAAAAACAAAGAAATACAATTGCAAAAAAGGAAAAAAAGGTAGAATAAATAGAAAACAAAAAAGTGAAAGTGACTGAAAAATACAACTAAAAAAGAGAAAACTTTCCAGAGAAAATCAGCAGAAAATGTATAGACAATTTCAATGGCAAGGTGTAGCATTTAATTATGATCCTAATTGTAATTATGCATCTGAAAAAATTGTCTCCCTGGGCTCTATGTGCAAAACATGTGAAAAGTGGGGTGTTATGAAGTGGGACAAGGAATCCTTAAGTATGTGTTGTTCTAAAGGTAAAGTCCATTTACAAATAATTGAGCCCCCAGAACTTACAACATATCCACTTTTGGGTACCACTTCAGAATCAAAACACTTTCTTAAAAATATGTGAGCATACAATTGTGCTTTTCATATGACACCATTTGGAACAAAAATTATTAGGGAAAGTGGGTTTATACCGACTTTTAAAGTGCAATGACAAATTTACCATAGAATTGGTTCTCTTAAGCCTTTACAGAATAATGATCCACAATTTTTACAAATATATTTTATAGGTGACGTTCAAAAGAAGCACAGTGTTGTAACAAGAATTGTCCAGGTAAAAGATTATAACTTATTTTTAGCTGCAAGAAATGCTTCATGAAAAGAATTCTTATGTGAGAAGCTTTCAGTATGCTTTAGAATATATTTCAACTGTGGACCTTCAAGTTGTCATCAATACCAACAAAAAACCAGCTGGAGAACATGTCCATTGATTCAATGTTCCTGAGTGTAATGAAGTGGCCATTATCATGGTTGGAGAACACTATGGTAAATGAGATACTGTTTTGAAATATCGTGACAATAGCATCACGTTCATAAATGAAACTCATCGTTCATATGATGCTTTACAATATCCCTTGCTTTTTGCTATCGGAGAAGATGGATACCACTTTGGTATACGACAAGTTGGAGGAATCATTTCCAAAGGAACTGTATCCTGTATGAATTATCATGTTCATCGATTGATGATTTGAAGCAATTTGTTTAATCATCTTCACTATTGCCAAGATCTTTTTCACCAGTATGTTGTTGATATGTATGCCAAAATAGAGTCGGAGAGGTTGTGCTACATAAAAAGGTACCAAAAAGAACTACATTCAGAATCATATGTGCATTTACAAGATGGCATTAACAATGATATTGCTGGGACAGGGCTTGGACAATTTTGTATTCTCCCATCCAATTTTACAGGAAGCCCAAGATATATGAATGAGAGGACACAGGATGCTATGACTTATGTGCGTAATTATGGACGTCCTAATCTTTTCATCATTTTTACTTGCAATCCCAAATGAAACGAAATCCAAACTGAACTTTTTCCAAGACAGTTATACATCAACAGACACGGCCTAATTGCAAGAGTTTTTCATCTCAACATTTCAAAATTGATGGACTTCATAACTAAGTTTTAAATATTTTGACCAGTATGTTGCTACATATATACCACTGAATGACAAAAAAGAGGCCTACCTCACACACATATATTAATCTGTCTTTTGCAGAAAATTCAAACTGATGAGATTGATTCCATAATCTCAGCAGAAATTCCAAACTCCACAAAAGACAAAGAACTTTATGAAATTGTAACATCAAACATGGTTCATGGACCATGTGGTGACCTCAACCAACTGCACCTTGCATGAAAGACAAGAAGTGTATTGAAACATTATCCTAAAAATTTCATTAAAGAAATGCAAATGGGTAATGACGGATATCCATCATACAGAAAGAAGGGCACCACAAGATGGAGATTTTGAAATAAAAACTGGTCACCATACAATTGGTAATCAATGGATAGTGCCTTACTGCCCTCTTTTGTCTAAGACATTCAATACTCACATATATGTTGAATATTGTAATTCTATAAAGTCAATTAAGTACATTTGTAAATATGTCAATAAGGGTTATGATGCTGCAATGTTCACCCTTCAACAACAGACATTTCAAGATGAAGTGACACACTTCCAAATGGGGTGGTATATTTGCAGCAATCGGGCTTTTTGGAGAATATTTGGCTTATCTATTCATGAACAATATCCTCCAGTGAAACAACTCTTAGTTCATTTAGAGAGTGGGCAAAGAATATATTTCACTACAGAAACTGCAGCTCAGCAATCCCTAACTCCAAGAGAGACTACATTAACAACATTTTTCAAACTTTGCCAGAAAAACTCTTTTGCTAAAAACCTGTTTTACTATCAATTACCGTCATATTATACATGGAACAACCAGCAATGGAATCGCAGAAAAAGAGGCACTGAGATTGATGATTATCCTGATATCCAATTTGACAATGTTCTTGGAAGAGTTTATACTGTGCATCTAACTCAGCAGGAATATTTTTACTTATGATTGCTTCTCCATGAAATTTGTGGTCCCACATGTTTTATCGACCTTCAAACTGTTGATGATTATGTTTGTGCTTTGAATAGAGAAGCAGCTTTTAAGTTAGGTTTGTTACAGAATGATAGTCATTGGATGGCAACTATGTCAGAGGCTTCTGTGTCTTGCACAGGAGGCAATTTAAGAACACTGCTTGCCATTCTCCTTAAATACTGTGATGTAGGGGAACCAGGATCAATATGGCTAAGATACAGAAATTATCTTGTGGAAGATTACAAGTACCAGATTTAATTACAATGTCCTGGCACAAAAATAGAATACAGATCCGATTGAACCTGGTGCAGCCTCTGGCTTACCAGTCCTCAGTCAAACCATCCAATCCATGCCAGCATGAAAAGTAGGCATTAAACGATGATGATGATGATGAGCAATGAAATCTTCAATGTCACATTAATTGCCATTGAAGACAAAGTTGTTTCTATGAAAGGGAATGAATGCATGAGTATGGACTTCCCCATACCAATTGTTCTGAACTTGATGGTTCAACAACATATCTCTTAAATGAAACTTCTTACAACATGGAAAACCTCTCAAGAGATATGTTAGTGAAAATGAACCAAAATTGTTGCTTGAACAAAAAGTATTCTACAATATAATACTAGAAAAGGTTTTTGATCAAATGGGAGGGTTTTTTTTTTCTTGATGCTCCCACAGGAACTAGCAAAACATTTGTCACCAAGCTTTTACTTGCCAAAATGCGACAAGAGAAAAAAATAGCTTTGGCTGTTGCTTCTTCAGGCATTGCTGCTACTTTACTCCCGGGAAGAATAGCTCACTCTACTTTCAAATTGCCTTTGAATATAGCTAGCATTGAGACAATAGTTCGTAATATTAGCAAAACATCTTGGATGGGACAAATGCTAAAGAATTGTCATCCCATTATTTGGGATGAATGTATGATGGCCAACAAAAAGACTTTGGAAGCTCTAAATCGAAACTTGCAAAATTTAAGAAATTCTAGTTTATTAACGGGTGGGGTTACCACTGTACTCTCAGGAGATTTTGTCAGACTTTGCCTGTAATTCCAAAGGACACTAAGGCAGATGAGTTAACAGTGAGCTTGAAGTCCTATTTGTGGAGATACGTAAAAAAAAATGAGCCTAACTTAGAACATGAGAGCCATTCTTTCGGGCAATGTATAGTCTGAGAATTTGCTCAAAATTTATGGGAACATGGAGAAGGTAGAGTACCTCTAGATGAAAATAATTGTTTAGGTATATCTCTAATTAGTATATCAATTTCATTTCTCAATGAACTAATAGTAAGTGTTTTTCCAAACTTTCAAGACCACCATGAAAGAGCAATACTTGCGCTAAAAAATATCACGGTCAACACCATTTCAGGAAATACATAAACTTCAGTTCCAGATCCTGAAGAGGCTGTCAATTATCCTGTTAAATTCTTAAATTCTTTGGAACCTTCTGGGTTTCCACCACACAGATTTCTCTTAAAGGTAGGAGCCATCATCATGCTACTATGGAACCTTGATCAGCTTTGGTTGTGTAATTGCACTAGACTGGTAGTTAAAAAATTAATACCTCATATTATTCAGGCTACTATTTTGACTGGGTGTTTTATGGGAGAAGAGGCACTTATATCGAGAATACCTTTGATTCCATCTGACACAGAAATATTTTTTGTACTCAAAAGGCTACACTTTTCAGTGAAACTCAGCTTTGTTATGTCTATAAATAAATCACAGGGACAAATGTTATTTGTTGCTAGGCTACAACTTGAAGAAAATTGTTTTTCTCATGGGTAAACAGTATATAGCAAGAGTTGGAAGTCCACACAATCTTTTTACATATGCTCCTTATGGAAAAACATGTAATATAAGGAAGTTCTAGATTTAGAATAAATAGTGATGAAATTAAGAGATGAAAGGACATGGGCCAAAAATAGGGATCTTAAAAATGAAATGCAAAAATGCATTTAGCATGGCAAAACAGTATCATATGGCAGTTGGCTCCAGAGTAACACCAGGTAACCCTTGTGTGTGTGTGTGCATACATGCGCACTTCTCCACTCTCTATGTTTTAAATACTAGATATTACAATCCTGCAAACGAAAAGTTTTTCAAAATTGCAATACTTATCACTTTTTTGTCCTGCATAATTCTAAAGTTACGTATGGTAACTATTTTAATGTTCCAGATTTTTCTTTAGAAGTATATGTTTCAAACATACATTATGATTCCACACAAACATTAAGGCTGGTGTTGAGGCTTGGGTTTAGGATTTAATATTAGGGTTAGTATTGTAGTTTAGATTTTAGGGATAAAATTAGGATTAGAATCTTGAGTAAAGTTTTAAGGTAAGAGCTGAGGGTTAGCATTTAACGTTAGGGTTTTGTGTTAGCATCTAGGATTACAGTTTTGAGTTAGGATAGGGGTAAGTTTAAACTGAAATAGAAAAACGATTCAAAAGATTTGAATTTGTGTACAAATTTTTTCAGAATTGAACTTGCATATGCTTGAAATATGGATATCAAACTATATTCTTAAAAGAAGAATAAAAAAGAGGTTTGCGATGTTACTGTTAATTCTCTGAGTCATTAACTCGGGCAACGCTGGGTATTTCAGCTAGTATTTTATATAATTTTTTAAAAATGTAAATACAATTTTCTATGTGGACCTATTGTTGATTAATGAAGGCTACCAACTTAGAACTTTAACTAGTGAAATTTATATCCTAGTTACATATTATACTAAGAATATAAAGATAACATTTTCAAATGTTTTTTAAAAATATACATCAGATGCATTAGAAAAATTATATTTATTATGGCTGGGTTCCAAGAAAAAAGACATTCAATTTTATTGGAATGAAGTAGTATTTGTGCACTATTTGACAGAGATAAAAATGGAATTCAAACAAATTTTACTGATTAAACAAATTAAAGGCTTGCTTTTGTGTGATTTGGATTGGTACAAATTTATTAAATGAACATTACTGTATGAATATTAATAGTCATGACAAAAGAACTAAAGGAAATATAGTAAATTATGTTAGAATGTAGAATGATCAGCACTAAATTAACTATTAAACAAAATAATTATGTTCTTAGGGCATCAAGGGAAGTGGTTATCACAGAAATGGCAAATGGTCTACAGTCCAAAAATCATTTTAAACTTACTAAAATAATTTTTGAAGTACTTTATGATTGGAAATATGATTTTGAAGTGTTCATGATGTCATAGTAGGAGAAAATTTTTTGAATATAGATAAAGTAGAAGCATACAAAATCTTTTAAAGTATCCGTCAGGGCTGCACAATGCAACAGGAGCAATCCCAAAATCATGGACAACCTCCTTATAAACAAATTGAGACTAGTGATTAACAACAGGAAAGAACTACATGAAGTAGACTGGTTGTTATAGCAATACCAGTCTATATATGTCACCTTCTTCCATCCTCCTCCACACATCTGAGCAATGATTTTTCCATTCATCACTATTTCCAAATGTCCTCAAGAAAGAGTCATAACCCCAAAATATAGAAATACAGCAACAAGAATGAGGAATAATTTCCTGACCAACCACATTCAAGAACATGAGACCAAAATGTGTAATAGTCTCTGATGCACATAAACACACATGCACACACTGACAGATATATATGGATATACACAAACTCAGTCTATAGGTATTGACACACACACTGTCGTCTATGCAGCTGTTGCATACACCCATACACATGCACATTAACCAGTTTATATATATATACACAGAGGCATACACTCACATACATATACACCCATTAATATACACACTCACATACATATATGCACATGTGTATTTTAATTACACATATGAGTATTCATACATCTCTGTTCATTTTCCTCTGGCTACTTTCATATATTCATGCATACATATTCTTTCAAACAATGGATAATTGATCAATTGATGTATGAGTTTTCACACAATGAAAATATAATTTCAATAACATAGTACATTAGGCTCAAACTATAAGCATATGGTCAGTCTATATACATTCATTGATTATACAGTCAATAATAGTTAATAATGCACTTCAGTCTAATTTTGCATATATGCCATCTAATGGACCATCTGTTAATGATCTGTTCATCATTCAGTAAAAAGTATTTTTTGACAGTTGTACATGTAAGTCTGCATACAATTACGTACAATATCAATATAAAAAAACACAGCAGGTTCAGAAAGTAACTTCACAATGTGTACACCTAACATTTATACAAGAGTATATCCACTGAAGGAGAGACTGAGTTGGCTGGCTATTAATCTAAGTAATCCATAATTAATTAATTACTCCTATTATATTGTGAAAAGGTGAATTTCATCTTGTGTTTGCGTTTTATTACTCTTCCAAGAATTTGTTAATAACTCTTTCATTGCTCAACAATATACATTGTGATTCTTCTGAGCATAATCTGCACTTCCTGGTGAGGGCACCAAATAGATGTGCATGCTTCATTATTGACCAATTTAAAGTATATTTTACCTTGTCTGCTTTTAATTTCCATATAAGGTCAGCTAATAACCTTAATAATGTAGTAAAGTAACCTTAATAATGTAGTAACCTTAATAATGTAGATTTTTTAGATATTAACTTAGATTTGCAATTAGATAAATTTAAACCCAACTAATTTATATTAACAAAGATTCAAATCATCCACCCATAATTCTTAAGAATCTAGTTAGTAATACAGGAAGGTGCATATCATGCATATTTTCAGATGAGACAGCATTTCAACATGCTGTACCGTATTATAATAATTACCTTAAGGAACAGTGGATTCTCAGAGAAGATCCAGTATAGTCAAACTACTTCTAGCAATAACAGAAGACGTAGAACTAGAATTAGGAAAGTTTTGTGATTTAATCTGGCATTTAACATTGCCGTAAAAACAAATATAGGTAGAAAATTATTAGAACTAGCTTCTAAGCATTTTCAAACTAGCTATTAGTTCTATAGAATTTTTAATAGGAAGATGCTGAAGGTTAGCTAGTCTTGTTGCAAAAACTTTGCCTCTTTAATTAATCAGCACAACACAAAAATCATTAGAAGCAACCACAGTGCTGAATTTAACCAGAAGAATTGCAATTTCAAAGATAAGAGTTACTGTCCATTAGAAGGAAAATGTCTTGGTAAAGGAATAGTTTATAGAGCTAATGTACAAATAGAAAGCTCACAAGAATATAAAACATACACAGGAGCTTCGGAAAATTCCTTCAAGACTAGGTTTTATTCCCACCGAAATTCTTTTCAATACCCCGAAATAGGACAGCAACAAGTCTTGCAAAACACATCTGACAATTGAAGGAAAATGATATCCATCCTTTCAGTATCAGCTGAACAATTTTGGAGAAAGCAGTACCATATAAACATAGAGCATACAGATGACCAGTGAGATGTAATCTCTACATCTCTGAAAAGCTCTTCATCCTGTTCCAGGATAAACATGCACTGAACCAAAGACAAGAGCTCCTAAATTCTTGCAGGTACGCTATAAGATTTAAAATGTCAGCTGGAAAAGTACCATAAGGGTAATTTTTTCACTTTTGCATTTGAATTTAGCTTTTACACCTAAAATATAAACATCTTTTAGTATTACAATGCTGGTACATATTTTACATATGACTTTTAAGAATGCCTTCAACTGTTTTGCAAATCTCAATTTAAATTTTGCCAAGGTTAGATTTTTACTCATTTGCATATCTAAATTTTAAATTTATATATATTTTTAAAAATTTATATATTTATATTACGCTTAATTATATCATATTAATATATTGTACAATTTTATTATTTTAATATTCAATACACCAGACAGTTTTCAATATATCTGTATGTGTATATATGTTATGGTGTATTTATGTATTTTGATCTGTGTGTGTATATATATATATATGTATATATATACATACACACATATATACATACATATAGATACATGTATATATATATATGTATATATATACATACACACATATATACATACATATAGATACATGTATATATATATATATGTATATATATATATATATATATATATATATATATATACACATGTATAACCACTCCTTGACCCCCCCAGTCACCAGGGTCTCACAGCAGGAAGCACCATCCCTTCCTTTCACTGCCCCAGTAGCTCAGTCATCATCACTGTCAACATCATCTCTTCTGCCTACTACTACTACTACTACTACTACTACAACTACTACTACTACTACTACTGCTACTGCTGCTGCTGCTGCTACCTCAAGGAATATACCTCCTACTACTTGTTCAAGAACTCTACCTCCCACTGGTCACAAAGGTCAACAAAACCTCAACAAACTATCATCTACGCCTCTCACAACTCGCGCACATACACACCCACTCGAAACCCCATCATTTGCCGTTATTCTCTCTGCCATAGATTATGCACTGATAGAGACTGCAAATTCACCCATTTACCTGGGACAAAACGCTCTATCCCTACAAACTACAACAGCCACCACCATACATACTCTATTACAACACCGCCACAACTACCAATATCTCAAACAAGGAATCCCCAAATCTGCCGCTATTACCAGCGAGACAGATTGTGTTTGCACAGGGATTGTCCCTTTACCCATCTCCCGGGGACTCGTCGGACAAATGATAATAAAAATAAAAATAAAAGCAAAAAAACCTACGACTCATATAGAAATAACCACTCATAAAAATAACCACAACCACAGTCACCAACAGTTCCCTAAACAGGAAACTTCTTCCTCTTTTTTAGCTATAATGAATCTAGCAAAAGAACTGGAAAAAACATCCGAGCTATCACCCACCACCATCCACCACTATCACCCCACTGCACATGCCACTAAAAAGCAATCAAATAAACAAAACACCAAAACAATTAAAACCATCTACTCTCGCGGCAACATTTTTGCTTAATGCCCAAGGCATCAGCCCTTCCACCAATACTCAAAAATGGAAGATAAAATTCCTGGAGGACTGGGTCGATGCCCATCCAAACCACATCCCTTTCTTTGTCCTCACTGAAACTCATCTTAGTAACCGCCACTTGGAAGCCGAGATGAAAATTAAAACTTTCAAATCCATTCGTGCTGATTGTGCTGGCAGAAGAAAGGGTGGGACTGCCATTTATGTTCATGATTCATTCTCAACAGAGGCTATGAACATATTTTCCAATGGATACTGTGAAGCAGTCGCTGTATTCAGTCAAACTAACAACTTAATAGTAGTTGGGCTCTACAGACCACCCCAAATGCTCCTACCATGCTTCAAGGAATGCCTCAACAACATAAAGTGTTTCATTCAGCAGTGTCAACCTGACAACATCTTAATGATGGGAGACTTCAACCTTCCCGGGAAAGACTGGTCTACAAACAGTCTGCCGCCAGGTTCTTCTCTCTCAACCCCTGACAGGGAGGCAGTGGAATCGCTTCTTGACTCCATGGATGATTTCTTCCTGTCCCAACTGGTGCTCGAACCAACGAGATGTCACAAACACGTCCTAAACTTAATTTTCAGCAATCACACTGATACTATCCACAATATTGCAGTGGAGAAAACTCTGCTCTCTGTGATCCGAGATTTCACTGGCCAAAATGCAAAACAAATGTCATCCCTCCTGTCCATCCATTTGACACTATGGATTTCACAATGCAAACTGGGAAGAGATCAATAATGATCTTGCACAAGTCGATTGGTCCTTCACACACACATACACACCCACTAACATCAAAAACATCAAAACGTCCTAGCAGTCATTTGTAGACACCATTACGAACATATGTGCAAAACACACCCCATTAAGATCTGTAAACAAATCTAAGTGCAGAATCCCTAGAAATAGAAAAACACTCATCAGGAAAATTAAAAGAATTAACAAAAAAATCAACAAGCTGAAATACTGTCAACAGCAACACACCAACCTGACTGCCATCTCGTCGCTAGAGATTAAAAAAACATAACCTCCAAAATAACATGATGTCTATCATCAATAGTCAGAGAAGAGCTGAAGAGGCCTGGGGCCATTGAGAAGATCAAACTCAATCCCAAAGTGTTTTTTTCATTTGCAAAATCACATAGAGTCACTGGTTCTACTGTTGGCCCTCTGATTGATGAAAATGATACTCTTCAAGACAATGCCAAAACCATGGAAGAGATGTTGCAGAAACAATACTGCTCTGTTTTCTGCAATCCTGATATGGCTGATCTGGGCTGTATCAGTGATGTTACTCCCCAATACACTTTATCGGGCATAACCTTTGGCGCTCCTGATGTCTTAGCAGCAATAAAGGAAATGAAGCATAATTCAGCAGCAGGTCCCGATAGGTTCCCTGCTTGTGTCTTGAAGATGTGTCAACACCAACTTGCACCCACTCTAGCCAATCTGTGGCGGAATGCACTGGATGCTGGATATATACCAGAAGACCTTCTATCCCAGTCTGTTGTCCCAGTTTTCAAAAAAGGAAACAAATCGCTTGCCGTGAATTACCGTCCAACCTCACTCACCTCTCATATCATTAAGGTATTTGAGAGAGTGCCGAGATCGTGTATGACTCACTTCCTTGAGAGTCATAATATGCTGAACTCCAACCAGCATGGATTCCGTCATGGAAGGGATTGCCTGACGCATTTTGATGACATTTTGAGAGCCTTGGGAGAGGGTTCCAACACTGATGTCATCTACCTTGATTTCAGCAAGGCCTTTGACAGGGTTGATCATAAGATCCTTTTGAGAAAGCTGTCCAATATTGGTGTCACTGGAAAGTTGCTGCAGTGGATCAAGTGCTTCCTGTCTAACAGAACCCAACATGTTGTAGTCGAAGGAATCAAATCCAGCCCAGCCAAAGTCAGTAGTGGTGTCCCACAAGGCACTGTGTTGGGCCCACTTCTCTTCATCATCTACATTAATGATATTACTGACATCATCAAACACAGTAACATTAGAATCTTCGCTGATGATTCCAAGCTCCAGAAGGTCATCAATGGCATGGATGACCGGATAAGCCTTCAGTCAGACCTACTGGCTGTTGACCAATGGGCGGAAAAGAACAACATGTTGCTAAATGAAGACAAATTCGAACTGATCCACTTTGGAAGGGAGGACGCTCTGAAACTCCCATACTCCCTTCCATCTGGAGAAATTCTCATGGCATCCAACAACATCAGAGACTTGGGAGTAACTGTGGACAACAACATAAGCTGGGCTACACATATAAGCAGCAAAGTTGACATGGCCCGCAGAATGTGTTCCTGGATTCTCAGAACCTTCCAGTCGAGAGATTCCCACAACATTATCCTTCTTTCTCCACTTTTGCCTGACCCCACCTTGAATACTGCTGTCCACTGAATGCCTGACCCCCACCTTGAATACTGCTGTCTCCCTACACGAAACAAAATATTACGAGAATTGAAGCTCCCCAAAGCTTAATCACAAAATAGATGGCATGTCAGACCTCGACTACTGGGGTAGGACTAAAAAAGCTGAAACTGTATTCACTCCAACGACGCCGTGAATGCTACATTATCTGTATGATGTGGAAAATATTCCATCAGCACTATCCGAATGATGTTGGCATCATCTTCAAAATACATCAAAGGCTTGGAACACATGCCATCCGTCCACAACAAAAATCTAAATCGCATCTCATAACAACGATATGGCACAATTATTTCACCTCAATTGGACCCATTCTCTTCAACATTACACCAGGACATGTCAAAACAGATACTGACCACATAAAATTCAAGAAGTCTCCACAAACAATAAATCTCTACTTGAATGGGCCTTGGTGCCCAAATCCTGAATTGAAAGACTTCGCCAGGTGGTGCTATTAAGTTAGACATGGCCAGGAACAATACTGGCCAAAACCTTTTTAAGTTAAGTTATATATATACATACACATACATATGTATATATGCATAGATACATATATATATATATATATATAATATATATATATATATATATATATATATTACATACATCACCGTGATCACCGCGACCGACCAGGCTATCAGATGTTGTTAAACATCGCTGGTCACAATGCGCTTCGCATTGTTTTAGCCTTCAAATGACGCCACCCCGCTGGCTAAGCAGGCAGGCCAACAGTAGAAAGAGTGAGAGAAAGTTGTGGCGAAAGAGTACAGCAGGGATCGCCACCACCACCCTGCCGGAGCCTTGTGGATCTTTAGGTGTTTTCGCTCAATAAACACTCACAATGCCCAGTCTGGGAATCGAAACCGCGATCCTACGACTGCGAGTCCGCTGCCCTAACCACTGGGCCATGTATGTGTAAATAATGCACATATATATATATATATATATATATATATATATATATACATATATATATACATATAGTGGCTGTGTGGTAAGTAGCTTGCTAACCAACCACATGGTTCCGGGTTCAGTCCCACTGCGTGGCATCTTCGGCAAGTGTCTTCTGCTATAGCCCCAGTCCGACCAATGCCTTGTGAGTGGATTTGGGAGATGGAAACTGAAAGTAGCCTGTCGTATAAATGTATGTATATATATATATTTATATGTATGTGTTTGTGTCTGTGTTTGTCCCCCCTAGCATTGCCTGACAACCGATGCTGGTGTATTTCCATCCCTGTCACTTAGCGGTTTGGCAAAAGAGACCGATAGAATAAGTACTGGGCTTACAAAGAATAAGTCCCGGGGTCGATTTGCTCGACTAAAGGTGGTGCTCCAGCATGGCCACAGTCAAATGACTGAAACAAGTAAAAGAGTAAAAGAGTAAAGAGTATATATATATATACATATATATATATACATATATATATATACATATATATATATATATATATACATCAGGAATCACTGCAGAGATGCTCAAAATGTCTGGTAGTGTCGGCTATAGCCTAGTCACCCGTATAGTTAATCAGGTGATACACAAAGGAGTCATACCCAATGACTGGTGTAGCAGCATAATAGTCAACTGCTAAAAAGGTAAAGGTGACGCCCTAGATACAAATAATTACAGAGGTATCAAGCTGTTGGATCAGGTGATGAAGGTTACGGAGAGGGTCAGAGCCAAACTAATTAGAGAGAGAGTTAGTTTAGATGAGATGCAGTTTGGGTTCGTGCCAGGGAAAAGTACCACTGATGCTATATTCCTGGTAAGGCAGCTGCAGGAGAAATACCTAGCCAA
>NW_021832275.1:12500-20000 GCF_006345805.1 Octopus sinensis | reverse complement strand
ACCACACCATACAAGCAAAACATACACATCCACATCTAACCCTAAACCCATACATCCACACAGAGACTCACACACACATGTACACACACATGAATACTCCCCGATACATCTTTACAATAAATTGGAGAGTGCATGTCTGTCATCGTATTGCTTATAGACATATCAGTACAGGCAGCAGTGTCTAACACTAACACACACACTCACACACACATCCGCATAATACACTTTCCTATACTGTGTCAGGGAACTTTCACACACACATATATATATATTTTTTTAAATATATATCTGCGCACTCATACTTACAAATAAAACCCATATTTATATCTACCCATGAATGAATATTCGCATATACATATATACACATCCAAGCATGCACCTGCGTGCTTATATGTGTAATAAAAACATACATCCATACATCCACCCCCGATCATACCTATATGTACAAAAACATATATACTTACACATACACATTTTCACACACCTACATGTATATATGCACGTAAAAGCACCATCCATTCGTGTCCGTTGCCAGCCTCGCCTGGCCCCCGTGCCGGTGACACGTAAAAAGCCATCATACCTGATGGCCCTGCTCGATCTGTAGAAAAGGCGTAAGTAGAAACTCTATAAGATGCACCAAATGTAAGCTATGGACACATAAGAGATGTAGTAATGTCAAAGGAAGACTAAGTAGGAAAATAGTTTTTATCTGTGGCAGATGCTCAGGAGCAATAAACTCTGAAAATATGCAGAGACCAACTTCTACCACGTTCCAGGGAGAAAAACTAGAAGTAGTTGATAGCTTCCACTACCTAGGTGACCAAGTCAGTAGCGAGGGCAGGTGTGCTGAAAGTGTAACTGCTAGAGTAAGAATAGCCTGGGCAAAGTTTAGAGAGCTCTTACCCTGCTGGTGACAAAAGGCCTCTCGCTCAAAGTAAAAGGCAGACTGTATGATGCATGTGTACGTACAGCCATGCTACATGGTAGTGAAACTTGGGCTGTGACTGCTGAGGATTTGCGTAAGCTTGCAAGAAATGAAGCTAGTATGCTCCGATGGATGTGTAACGTCAGTGTTCATAATCGACAGAGTGTAAGTACCTTGAGAAAAAAGTTGAACCTAAGAAGCATCAGTCGTTGTGTGCAAGAGAGACGTTTGCGCTGGTATGGTCATGTGATGAGAATGGCTAAAGATAGTTGTGTGCGAAAGTGCCACACCGTGGCAGTTGAGGGGACCTGTGGAAGAGGTAAACCCAGGAAAACCTGGGTCGAGGTGGTGAAGCACAACCTTTGAACTTTAGGTCTCACCAAGGAAATGACCAGAGACCGAGACCTTTGGAAGTATGCTGTGCGTGAGAAAACCCGGCAAGACCAGTGAGAACAGTCAAAATCAAAATCAAACCAAATCAATTCATATATCAGAAAGCAGAACCAAATTGAGGTCGATCAACATCAGTGGGAATTGCAGCTGTGGTTAAACGAACCATCCGATCATGGTCGTTGCCAGCGCCGCCCCGTCTAGCCTCCGTGTCGGTGGCACGTAAAAGCACCATCCGTTCGTGTCCGTTGCCAGCCTCGCCTGGGCCCCGTGCAGGTGAAACGTAAAAGCACCATCCGTTCGTGGCCGTTTGCCAGCTCTGTCTGGCTCCCGTGTCGGTGGCACGTAAAAGCACCATCCGTTCGTGTTCGTTGCCAGCCTCGCCAGGGCCCCGTGCCGGTGACACGTAAAAGCACCGTCCGTTTCGAGGCCGTTTGCCAGCTCTGTCTGGCCCCCGTGTTGGTGGCACGTAAAAGCACCATCCGTTCGTGTCCGTTGCCAGCCTCGCCTGGCCCCCGTGCCGGTGACACGTAAAAGCACCATCCGTTCGTGGCCGTTTGCCAGCTCTGTCTGGCACCTGTGCGGGTGGCACATAAAAAGCACCCACTACACTCACGGAGTGGTTGGTGTTAGGAAGGGCATCCAGCCGTAGAAACACTGCCAGATCTGACTGGGCCTGATGAAGCCTTCCAGCTTCACAGACCCCAGTTGAACTGTCCAACCCATGCTAGCATGACTGAAACAAGTAAAAGAGTAAAAAAGTAAAGAGTATATGTGTATATATATATATATATTATATATATATATACATATATATATATACATATATATATGTGTAATAACATATATTACATATATATATAATATACATATATATATGTGTATATACATATATATACATATATATATATACATATATATATACATATATATATATATATTATGTATATATATACATATATAGATATGTATATATATACATAATAGATATATGGATACATATATATGTATATATATATATATATATATAGTATATATATATATTATGTATATATATAGATATATAGATATATGTATATATAAATGTGTATATATATATAATATATATATATATATATTATATATATATATATATAATATATATGGAAATACAAAATGGCTGATGGTTAGTAAGCAGAGACACAAATACGAAAGAAGAAAACAAAGGACCACTGATGCGGTCACAGGAGTGTGACGAAAGAACTCTGGCCGAAATAAGATTAAGATGAATGTAAAAAATAAATATCACTGAAGCAAAATAACACCAAATATATAGTGCGTGTGTTTTTATTGGCTAAACTGGCAATATGACCATTCCGAAATATAACAATATCTGTTTCAACACACGACTTCACACAAAAAAACTTGCACACAAATATTTAAACGTATATATATATATATATCTTGTATATATATATATATATACAATATATATATATATATATATACATATATATATATATATACATATATATTATATAACATATATATAATAGCACCAGGTGGTGCTATTAAGTTAGACATGGCCTGGGCCAATAATGGCCGAAACCTATCAAAGTATCAAAGTATATATATATATATGTATATATATATATATATATATATAATATATATGTATATATATATACATATGTATATATATACGTATATATATATATATACGTATTATATATATACGTAGGTCCCGGGTTGATTCGGGGTTAACCACAGTAAATAAGGTACTCAATACATAGCAGAGTAAAATTAATTTATTATATAGAAGGAGCTTCTACAGGACTAGAACTGTTTCATTCAAGAGAAATCTTCAGGAAGCTAGTTAACAAGAATTGTATTGGCATTTATACATTTAGGCAGGTTTAAAGGGGTGTTGGTGGGGGACTTTTTGGGGGTAGGCATAGCGCAAAATATCATACTTGGGGGAGTGGTCAAGGAGTCAGTGTTAAATTAGATAGAAGAATAAATAAAAAAAAAATTTTTTTTAAATATATAAAAAAATATATAAAAATATATATAAAAAAAGGGAATAGAGTTTTAGGTAAATAAGGAGATTCTCACTTATACCTATGCACATATGTATACATATATACACACACATACAAACATATATACATATACATACACACATACGTACACACACACATATATACATATATATACACTTACACATACATATACATATCTACACATACACATATATGTATACATACACACACTCACATGCATACACGTATACACACATGTATATATACACACACGACCACACATACATATACACACAGAAAAATATATATACACATACACATACATACTCACATACAGGCATACACACACATATCCACACACACACATGTACACACAGCACACTAGTCCCTATATACACATATATACACATACACACACATATACACACACATACATATACATACACATATATATATACATGTGTGTACCTATGCATACCTACACATACACACATACAAATACAGACCCATTCCCTAATTTTAATTTTATTATCTTCATTTATTACTTTTGTTATCTTTGATCGCTGGTCACAAACATCTTGGCTATGACAGCCAGTCCATTTATCTGTCTACTGGAAAACAAGCACTCATTTACTCACGCACACTCTTTAGCACGTACACTCACTCATTCGTACACTCATACACATACACGCACGCACGAGTTATATTCATACATACATACATCTACATACATTCACGTATATACACATACGTACGCGTACATACAGATTCATGTCTACACTCTTAGAAGGCTAGTCTATACATATACACCAATAAATATAAATACACACACATACATATACACCTACATACAAATACATACATGTATATATATATATAATATACATATTATAAATTCGGTATGTGGTAAGGCAACTCGTTGCTAAACCCTTATTGCTTAGTATTACTTAAATTTTCCTCGAATGAGGCTTTTACATGCCGAAGACTACTTGGTGTAATTGATAATTTTTCCAAATTAATTAATTTCACCCTTCATTATTACGGATAACCATATTTTATCTCAGTAGATGACCACAGCATCTTGTTTTGGCTACACGCGGGTGGGAAGGGGCTGTTGACACAATCGTTTCATTCACAAATTGAATTCGGTGATACCAGTTGCGGATTCTAGCTCGCTCTGATACTGAGTGGAGTTGGTGCCTTTGGTATCTCAAAATTCAATATATAATCATTTATGATTATAGTATTCTACGCTGAAGAGAAAAGAAGTTTCGGTAAGATAGAATTATTTATTATTTATATTAATATTTAATTCTTATGCTTTCCTTAAAACTTGATTTCGAAACGTACGTCCGTGGATAACTAAAAAAATGTATGATAGATTGCAGTCAATTCATTCTCTCTTACCTGTTTGTGTCTGCCTTCCAAATGCTGTTTTTACTGAGATCTCCTTTTTAGTAGAAGAAATAGCTATAACCCTTTGACTGCTATTTCTAAATTCGGTATGTGGTAAGGCAACTCGTTGCTAAACCCTTATTGCTTAGTATTACTTAAATTTTCCTCGAATGAGGCTTTTACATGCCGAAGACTACTTGGTGTAATTGATAATTTTCCAAATTAATTAATTTCACCCTTCATTATTACGGATAACCATATTTTATCTCAGTAGATGACCACAGCATCTTGTTTTGGCTACACGCGGGTGGGAAGGGGCTGTTGACACAATCGTTTCATTCACAAATTGAATTCGGTGATACCAGTTGCGGATTCTAGCTCGCTCTGACTGAGTGGAGTTGGTGCCTTCTGGTATCTCAAAATTCAATATATAATCATTTATGATTATAGTATTCTACGCTGAAGAGAAAAGAAGTTTCGGTAAGATAGAATTATTTATTATTTAATATTTAATATTTAATTCTTATGCTTTCCTTAAAACTTGATTTCGAAACGTACGTCCGTGGATAACTAAAAAAATGTATGATAGATTGCAGTCAATTCATTCTCTCTTACCTGTTTGTGTCTGCCTTCCAAATGCTGTTTTTACTGAGATCTCCCTTTTTAGTAGAAGAAATAGCTATAACCCTTTGACTGCTATTTCTAAATTCGGTATGTGGTAAGGCAACTCGTTGCTAAACCCTTATTGCTTAGTATACTTAAATTTTCCTCGAATGAGGCTTTTACATGCCGAAGACTACTTGGTGTAATTGATAATTTTTCCAAATTAATTAATTTCACCCTTCATTATTACGGATAACCATATTTTATCTCAGTAGATGACCACAGCATCTTGTTTTGGCTACACGCGGGTGGGAAGGGGCTGTTGACACAATCGTTTCATTCACAAATTGAATTCGGTGATACCAGTTACGGATTCTAGCTCGCTCTGATACTGAGTGGAGTTGGTGCCTTCTGGTATCTCAAAATTCAATATATAATCATTTATGATTATAGTATTCTACGCTGAAGAGAAGAGAAAAGAAGTTTCGGTAAGATAGAATTATTTATTATTTAATATTTAATATTAATTCTTATGCTTTCCTTAAAACTGATTTCGAAACGTACGTCGGTGGATAACTAAAAAAATGTATGATAGATTGCAGTCAATTCATTCTCTCTTACCTGTTTGTGTCTGCCTTCCAAATGCTGTTTTTACTGAGATCTCCCTTTTTAGTAGAAGAAATAGCTATAACCCTTTGACTGCTATTTCTAAATTCGGTATGTGGTAAGGCAACTCGTTGCTAAACCCTTATTGCTTAGTATATACATATATATATACATATATATATATATACATATATAATATATTATCTTATAATATATCATTATAAGATTGTAAATAAAACGTGAAAATCAGACAAGGTTGGAATTCTTTTTATTAATATATTCTTCTATACACAATCACACACACCCATATATATATATTCTATATTCCTATTGTGTATATGCCAACATGTCTGGAAAGCAACAAACAAAATTAACAGAATCAGAAAGAATTCTAATGGAAATTTCATCGAAATTATCAACACTCATCACGATGATTGACACACAATCCTCTATTTTAAAGGAAATAGAAAAACAGTCTACAGACGGAAAACTTGGAAATGAACACATAAAACTCTGAAATTAAGAATTTAGCTGAAATGATACCAACAATTATAAAATCTACAAGAGAAAGCCTACCACAACCTCCTTGGATGTCAGAAATAAACGAAAGAAATCTGGAAAAAGAGGCACACCGAAAAAGAGAAGAGATACAGAAGACATGGAAAAAACTCCTTAACATAAGAAAACAAAACTTCTGGAAGGCATATAAATGCGAAAAATATGCTGAAATACATTCGAAATGGATATCTTTAGCGGCACCCATACTTCCTCGGAAGTACCTAATTAAAGAAATTGCAGGAGAACCAGAGGAAGAAACTAAACTTCGATGGGACCTTAGTTTGATAAAATTCAGGACCGACATCTCCATTACCCTGTCTAAACAATCCCGCTACAAAGCAAATACGAAGCTATCGATGATCAAATCAGAGATGAAATATCCAAACTAACGACCGGCAATATAGCAGAAAAAATGCGAGAACTATGGATCAGAGATATCTCAAAAGAAGAAAGCAGATCAAGAAAGTTTTGGCAGCGGAAACAATTATTTCTCGACAAATATGCTACAAACTACGGTAAAGACAACAGAGCTCCGAGAAATAGCATTAAAAGTGGACAACCTCACCAACGCAACATACACCAGAACACGTGGCAACATGAACACCTGTTTTCCACGAATCGAAGACGAACTACGGTAAGAACTCTTCCCATTTTGTATGCAAACACCCCAATGCACACAACATGAACAAAAAGCACAAACAAAATAGATATTGTTTTGAACAGACCATTAGCAGTAGAAATAACAGGAGATCATTTTCAAGACCTCAACAGAGATTACCCACAAGAACTGGACAAAAAACCGATCTAGATCTAGAAGTAACCCAGATCATTTCTCCAGGTGGCTAAAAACAATGCTAACAAGAAATTGAAAAGTAGCATACATAATACAAAAACAAGACAGAAAACATAACGAAACCAAGTAAAGTACCACAACCAAAACGCAAAATTCATCAAGCAAACATCAACAGGAATATAAATCATAACCAGAAAAAAATCCATTTT
>NW_021832275.1:5000-7500 GCF_006345805.1 Octopus sinensis | reverse complement strand
TCATACACGCACACACACGTACATATACATATATACACACATATATACATACACATATACATACATACATACATATATGCATACATACACACACACATATATATATACATACATACACATACACATACCTATACATATATATACACACATATATATACACATGCACATACTTATATCTCTACATACACACGCATATACATATATATAATAATATATATATACAATACATACATATACCTATATACATGTACATATACACACACATATATATATACACATCTACAATTTGTATCTACACTCACATACATGCACATACACATAACTCTACATACCTACATATACATCGACATACTCGCGTACACTCATATATATACACATATATACATATACACACACACATACATATACATATACACATATATATATATATAAATATATACATAATACACATATACACACACATACATATATATATATTATATATATACACACACACACACACACACACACATATATATATACATACATATATATATACATACATATATAAATACACACATACACATATACATACATGTACATATATATACATATACATATATATACACACACATACATATATCAACAATTGAGGGTAAAGTTAATTAGTTATTAATCAACTTCACCAAGTATTCAGTATGTAAAAGGACCATTATTATTTTGAGTAAACAATGTCTGAGGGAAAATATTCTCTAAGTAGTGGAAGAGGCTAAAAAACTTTTTTGGCTGCTATTTCTAGAAAAATAAATTACTTTGGCCACATACTGAACTTTCTAGAAATTAGCCAAAAAAGTTTTTTAGCCTCTTCCACTACTTAGAGAATATTTTCCCTCAGACATTGTTTACTCAAAATAATAATGGTCCTTTTACATACTGAATACTTGGTGAAATTGATTAATAACTAATAACTTTACCCTCAATTGTTGATATATGTATGTGTGTTATATATATATGTATATGTATATTATATGTACATGTATGTTATTGTTGTATGTTGTATTTATATATGTATGTATATATATATGTATGTTATATGTGTGTGTGTGTGTGTGTGTATATATATATATGTATGTGTGTGTATATGTGTATTATGTATATATTTATATATATATATATGTGGTATATGTATATGTATGGTGGTGTGTATATGTATCTATGTGTATATATATATGAGTGTACGCGAGTATGTCGATGTATATGTAGGTAGTAGAGTTATGTGTATGTGCATGTATGTGAGTGTAGATACAAATTGTAGATGTGTATATATATATGTGTGTGTAATGTACATGTATATAGGTATATGTATGTGTGTAATATATATATATATATATATATATATATATTATATATAATTGTAATGCGTGTATGTAGAGATATAAGTATGTGCATGTGTATATATATGTGGTGTATATATATGTATATGTATGTGTATGTGTATGTAATGTATATATATATGTGTGTGTGTATGTATGCATATATGTATGTATGTATGTATGTATATGTGTATGTATTATGTGTGTAAGTGTGTGTATATATGTATATGTAAGTGTGTGTGCGTGTATGAGTATGTATGTATGTTTGCACACATGTATATGTGTGTGTGTGTATATATGGATGCGCGTGTGTGTGTGTGTGTGTATGGGTACGCATGTACATGTGTATGTGCGTGTATGTGTATATGTGTATATATGTATGTGTGTGCGTATATTTGTATATGTATGTATGTATATGTATGTATGTGTGTGTATATATATATATGGGTGTGTGTATGTGTATAAATGTATGTATGTATGGATGTATGGATGTATGTATGTATACGTATGTATGTTATGTGTGTATATGTATGTATGTGTATGGTATATATTGTGTGTATATGTGTTTGTGTATATGTATTATTGGTATATATATGTGATATATATGTATATATATTATATATATATAATATATATATATAATATTATATATATGTAAATTATTTGTATGTAGGTGTATATGTATGTGTGTATATATATATTTATTGGTGTATATGTATAGACTAGCCTTCTAGAGTGTAGACATGAATCTGTAGGTACGCGTACGTATGTGTATATACGTGAATGTATGTAGATGTATGTATGTATGAATATAACGCGTGCGTGCGTGTATGTGTAGTAGTGTACGAATGAGTGAGTGTACGTGCTAATGAGTGTGCGTGCGTGAATGAGTGCTTGTTTTCAAGTAGACAGATAAATGGACCAGCGGTCAAAGATAACAAAAGTAATAAATGAAGATAATAAAATTAAAATTAGGGAATGGGTCTGTATTTGTATGTATATATATGTGTGTATGTGTAGGTATGTATAGGTACACATATGTATATATATATATATATATACATATATATGTACGTATATGTATGTGTATGTATATATATGTATGTATGTGTATATATGTGTATATAGGGACTAGTGTGCTGTGTGTG
>NW_021832274.1:52500-73907 GCF_006345805.1 Octopus sinensis | reverse complement strand
CCCTTTAAAAACACAACAACGATACATAAAGAGCCAACGATGAAGCAATGAAAGAACTTCTCTAAGAAAATTCAACACAGAATCTCGATCTGATAGAACTGGCTTCCATATATCTTTGAAATCACCCTCCAGTGTCATTAAAACAGGATACATTCGATAGTGAAAGGTCGTAGCTATATAGCTTTTGTTCAGCAGTTTTGATCGACCTAAGGCTAAATTACAATATCAAGTACTTAAGGGAGCATCTATGCTAGAAGCAGCAGTTGTCTAATTTACACATACACTACAATTGTAAAAGAGCACAAGGTGAAGTGATCCTAGGTATTTTATGCCTCGAAAAATGAAGAGAGCGAGATTATCATGGTTGGATTGTCTTTTGATAATAGGTTGGCTTCATCAAGGCTAAAATGAGGCTAAATCATAAGGACATCAAATGTTACGCATTTAGAACTTTAGCTTATTTTATATCTACAAAGGAAAAAACGATAAAATAGAATTACGTGGTTATTATTGTTTTTGTTGTTGCTGTTCTTTTTTTTTTTGCTGCAATATCTTGTGTAGCTCGAGTTCAGCTCTCATTGTGAAGAATTAAGATCAAAGATTATACCAGCTATGACCATCCCAACAATATATCAAACGCAATTCATTGGAAGGCTGTGGATTTGAGAGAAATTTTACGGCAAATATCTAGCGGGTCAGCTAATCACGGTGTGATTCTCTCGTTTTGCGTGACACCACAATGGTTGGAAATGAGAAAAAAAATATCTTAGTGTTGTGTGGAAAACAATTCCCTTAAACAAAGTAGTAGCAGATTATCTTTTTAATGAAAAAGAAATAATCGATTAATTGAGAAAAAAAATTAAGAAAAAATCACTTTCCCACCCAAAATCTAACAGCTGTCAGCGATTAGTACTCATTTTCTTTCAATAGACACACGTGTTTCTATAAAAGATATTTAACCCTCAGACTATTTTAAGGTCCTCCAAGTTGTGTATAAGTAGTATCAGTAGATTAAACTGTCATCAAATGATACAGTTCCTTCGTCTGCGCATCTCCACTTATGCTCACAGCATTCAACCTGTTAAACCGAACTGGCTTCACTTGAATTTAGTTAGCTCTAATGGTAGATAACGGAGAGGCACGAATGAAATTGCAAAACATTACTATGAACGCTGTATTTAAGAAACCTGTTGTATAAGAATAATAAGTCTATAGATTCAGACACACACACAGACATGTACACATACAAACGCACATGTATATATATAAATACAAATACACGTACACGTACATTTACATATTTATACACACGTATATACACAAAGGTACGAAAACAAATTGCAGGTATTAATTATATATATATAGGGAGAAGAACGCAAAACATCCAGACAGTTAGGTGATGCAATAAAGGGACAAAATATCCAGACAGACGATACAAGGAAACAAGGACGGGTCATCCGGAGCTTTCTGTTCTCAGTCTAGTTCCAGATCATCTTTGCAATCGGCTAGTTATAGTTGAGACTGCGCCAATCGGGCCAGCTCGAAGGGAAAATAAGCTAGGATCATTAGATTCCATGGAACAAAGCAGCGAATGTATGCGAAAACAAGGACGAAAAAAAAAACAGAGAAATGTTACACAAATACAAATGCAATTAACATAACATAATAACAGGTGTCTTTCGACTAAGGACGAATCAAATTAAGCTGGCGTATGTGGAAGTAAAGCCTTACGGTAGGGTCATAAGATTTAACAGGCACAGGGGGGAACTTAAAAGTTGCACGGATGGTATATATATACATACATACATACATACATACGTACATACATACATACATACATACATACAGGCATGTAATAAAAATCCCTAAACCTACAACACATATGTATAGTCCTATATTTAAGAGATGAGGAATTATGTACATTATTAACATTCGACAGATATATATCCTCATCTTGTTTGTTAACACATCGTTTCGGCTGATATACACCCCAGCCTTCAGGTGTGTGTGTGTGCGTGCGTGTATGTGTGTGTATGTGTGTGTGTTTGTGTGTGTGTACACCTTTCCAGGTACATTTCTGTCTTTTTGATTAATTTGCATGGAGACACACAGCATACATAGCTAGATATTTTTATGTATACCAAATATTTGTGGACAAATACTTGTATACATATATACATGCATAAATGCATAAATAGATACATTTACATACGTATACATATATAGTAATATCTAGTGCCTGTTTTGTGCAAGCCTATATCCTTAAATGTATTCAGAATTGCGTGAATGCATAGGCGAACAGCCCATACACACATGCATACACTTATACATTCCTGATACCCACATATACACCCACTTATTTACTGATCGCAGGTATGTGTTGTGTGTGTGTCTGTCTCTATGTCTGTGAATCTGCGTGTGTGAGTGCATATGTATGTATATATATCTATACATATATCCTATATTATATATATATATATATATATATATATATATATATATATATATATATAATGTACATATTTATATATACACATATATATATATACCATACATACATACATATAATATAATATATAATATATATATATATATATATATATATATATATATATATATATATATATATATATATATATATATATATACATATATATACATACATACATACGTACATACACAAATATATATATATCCTTTATGTATCGAAAGATTGGGAAAAGGAGGAGGAAGAGGGAGAAGTAAGATATACGCTAATAATTATGTTCTCAATATATCAAGATATAATTAATCTGAAACCATACAGATATCTTCAAGTAATAGAATCGTAGGTGTTAATTACTATCATCACCACAACCCGCACAATCAACATTCTGCCACAATGATTTATCAATTTCATGAAGTGGAAAATATTCAATGCAATCATCTAAATAAATAATTCGTTAAGATTAATATATATTTTTTTTCTTCTTAATTATCAAGCTTCCCAAATTAATCATGCCATTCACGAAAAATGTTTCAACAATATTTTACTTTAACGGGGCTAAATTACTTCATAATTTATTGATAAACTGATACAGTAGGTTTGCTTTTTGGGGTACTTCATCGTTATTGTCTTTATCCTAACTATCACAGCAGTTGCAACAACAATAGTGGTTTATTGAGCAAAAACACTTAAGCTCCACGAGGCTCCGGCGGGGGTGGTAGCGAACCCCGTTGTACTCTTTCACCAAAACTTTCTCTCACTCTTTCTTCTTACTCCTGTCACAAAGCAGAGGAACCATGGTGTAACCCACAATGGTGTGGTAAACTTTCAGACCCTAGTCTAGATTGCGAATGCTCTGTACTCCAGGATGGTTCAGCTCTCCACCCGTTAAAAGCCACCGTTTACGGAATGAGGATAACAACGTAGTTTTCAAGCCCGTGCAAGCGCCAGTTTATCGCGTGTGGTGAGTGGATCTTCAAGTTTCCTCACGCATACTTAGTAGCTTAGAGTAGGCTTGAATTAGAGATTATTCTTTGTGGCTGATGGCGTGAGTCCTAATTGAAGAGAGAAGAGACGAAAGAAGAAGAGAAGAAGAAGAAGAGACGAAGAAGAAGAAGAAGAAGAAGAGAGAAGAAGAAGAAGAAGAAGAAGAAGAAGAAGAAGAAGAAGAAGAAGAAGAAGAAGAAGAAGAGAAGAAGAAGAAGAAGAAGAAGAAGAAGAAGAAGAAGAACGAAGAGAAGAAGAAGAAGAAGAAGAAGAAGAAGAAGAAGAAGAAGAGAAGAAGAAGACAGCGGTGATATCAACAGAAGCGACTGTGCTTTTAACACTGGTTTTGCTCGCCGGACTTCGGTAAATTTGCAGCAAGACATAACCATATCTCCCATCCATCTGACCCAACATTGTGAAATGTGACCTCACCACTTCATACATGCATACTTTGAACGTTTAATACGAATACACTTCAATGCCTATGCACGAGTCATTTAAGTGACCTTTAAATGTTCTCACAACCTGCTAGAAATAAGTGCCAAATTTCCCTCAAATCTTACTGTTATTACCATGAAAATAGGACAGCGGCTATGATTATATATCTACTCAAACATACATAAGCTGAGGTTAAACGTTCACTTTTTATACAAGGTAACATTCCAATGCGCTCATCTCTCTTACATATTTAACTTAGTTGTCTATGGTTATCTCCCCTCTTTTTGATTTGACTCTTCTTTTTCTTTGTGTCTTCACCGTGATACTTTTATTATGGATTAAGAGAACATACCTGTCTTCCTCTGAGTATTTGTTTACCACATTTTAGTTTAAATATTCCTATATAAGAAATCACATGTCAGTTTCAGTTATATATCACAATGTTCGAAGTTGTACTCTTTGCTAGGCTGAAGAATTTATTTCTCTCATCCCTAAAATGTTTCCGAATCCCTATATTCAACCGACCTATGATGGTGTCTTATGTATATTCGAAATAATCAGTTCCACATATCTATACTTTAAATGCGTGATGAATGCCAATTTATGATTAAATTATGAATTAATCTCATTTCCAGTGGAACTTGATATTTTTATTCAAGACTTTTTTTACAAGCTAGTTGTTAATGTCCCACAACAAAAAAGCAAATGTTTGAGCCTGATAAACGAGAGAAGTTCTGACGTATTACACTTGACTATTTCCCGGAGAATAATGTAAATCTTACATTTGACCCTGCTCTGATTATTCTTGATGTTGAAACTATTATTTGAAATAATTGACCCTCCACCTATTTAGTATTTAAGTATATGGTCAGTAAGCCTTTATAATTAAAGTATCAATTAATATTATTTCCTGGTAGCACTTAATATTTTGCTTTTTATTAATATTCCTTTATAGCAAACAAGAGCTACAATATGAGCAAAATAATGGAGAATTATTGACCTATAAAAGACTCCTTCATGGGAAAAATTTATGTTTTAATGGCAACAAAATATTCAACCTAGGACACGATTGCTATAATTGAGACAGATGTGAACATAAACATCACCAGGGTAAATGAATTAATCTATGCAATAAAAAATGGCAGTGGAGAGGGGCTTAATTATGTCAAACTGTGAGTCACCTAATAAATTATCCCTTTCCTGGCTTGGTATTCTGTCAAAATAAAAGTTGGGCGAATAAAAGCAAAAACATATTTTCCTAATTTCTTCTGTAAAATTGACAATTACCGATGATATTTTGGTGAACTCAAACTCTTAGTGTTTAGTGGTGGGAGCGTAACCATCTACAGAAAAAATACCAAAACAAACTTGGCTGGTATAAATGTAAAAGCAAACCCAAAATCGGATATATAAATCGATATTTTATAACGTCTGCAAAGAAAATGCATGGTAATTTGTCCACAGTAAATTTTTTCCAAATTCTCAGAAGAAATATTACGAATAGCGAAATGATAGGTCATATGTGCAATGATTCCAAGTTGGTAGAGGTTTGCCAGTGTATGTTTTCCCAAGAATTCAGGGCAGGTGGCATGAGAAAGGTATGAGAGCCATATGATGGGTGTTATGAGATAGTAGAATAAAGCACAGCTTAATGTATGACGTGTCAATTCAACTGAAATCATGTAGTCTATTCGAAGACAAAGTGAAAAATGACGGAATTATTACCCTTCGGTATAAACAACAGGAATAATGAACATCCATCGCTTAACGGCGTTAATAAATTATGAATTTATTAATATAGAGGCGCAGGAGTGGTTGTGTGGTAAGTAGGTTGCTTAGCAACCACATGGTACTGAGTTCATTTCCACTGCGTGGTACCTTGGGCAAGTTTCTTCTACTATAGCCTCGGGCCGACCAAAGCCTTGTGAGTGGATTTGGTAGACGGAAACTGAAAGAAGTCCGTCGTATATATATATATTATATATATATATATATATATAATATATATATATATATATATGAGTGTATATGTTTGGTGGTCTGTGTTTGTACCCCCCAACATCGCTTGACAACCGATGCTGGTGTGTTTACGTCCCCGTAACTTAGCAGTCCGCCAAAAGAGACCGATGGAATAAGTACTAAGTTTACAAAGAATAAGTTCTGGGGTCGATTTGCTCGACTAAATGCGGTGCTCCAGCATGGCCGCAGTCAAATGACTGAAACAAGTAAAAGAGTAAAAAAGTAAAAGACAATCCGAACACACACACACACACACACACACACACGCACACGGAGCATTTCTATTCACATCTCTGTGTTTCTCGGTAGCATCGAATGCGATTTCCTTGGATTTGTTACCGTTATACACCTGTCGTGAGCTGTCTGTTTCATGCTTTTGGAATTAAGTTTAGACCGTTAACTTTAACGATACAGAGGCTGCTTTTAGATAGTATGTAGTGTGTCGACATAAGTATGCATGCATTTATATAAATGTGTATATATATGCACATATATATTTATTTATATAATGTATAGATATATGTGTGTTTGTGTGTACTTATGTGTGCATATATATATATATATATATATATATATATATTATGTGTGTGTATGTGTGTGTGTATGCGAGTGACTGTGTAGTAAGTAGCTTGATTACCAACCACATGGTTCTTGATTCAGCCCCACTACGTGTCTCCTACTACAGCCTCGGGCCGACCAAAGCCTCGTGAATGGATGTCGTAGACGGAAACTGAAAGAAGCCCGTCGTATATATGTATATATATATATATATATATATATATATATATATGTGTGTGTGTGTGTGTGTGTTGTGTGTGTGTGTGTGTGTGTGTGTGTGTGTGTGTCTGTGTCTGTGTGTGTGTGTGTCTGTGTGTGTGTGTGTATATGTTTGTGTGTCTGTGTTTGTCCCCCCAAAATCGCTTGACAACCGATGCTGTTGTGTTTGCGTCCCCGTAACTTAGCGGTTCGGCAAAAGATACCGATAGAATAAGTACTAAGCTTACAAAGAATAAGTCCTGGGGTCGATTTGCTCGACCATGCGGAACTCCAGCATGGTCGCAGTCAAATGACTGAAACAAGTAAAAGAGTATGTATATATTTATATATATACTAGCAGTATCGCCCGGCGTTGCTCAGGTTTGTAAGGGAAATAACTATAAAGCATTTTTAGAGAGTTATAGCCAAAAAATAGAAAAAAAATGGAAAAAAAATGATGGTAAATTTTTTTTGAGAGTTAAAAAAGGTGGAGTTGCGTCCCCTAGACGGTCTGTGGTTTGGGTTTCTGATTCTCGACCCCATGTCGAATTTATCGATTTTTTTCAGAACTGGGGGAACTTTTCAAAATTTTCGCTGCGTTAGTTTTGAATTATGACATTGGGCTATGTGTGTGTCAAGTTTCATCAGAATCGGTTGAAAGCCGTGGTCAGGGTGAGGGTACGAGAAAACAGACACACAGAAAACGCACAGACAAACTGCCGTTTATATAGAGAGAGATATATAGAGAGAGAGAGATAGAGAGAGAGAGAGAAAGAGAGAGAGAGAGAGGGAGAGAGAGAAAGATAACTCTTTCTCTCTCTCTCTCTCTCTCCCTCTCTCTCTCTCTCTAAATACATTCATAGATGATGATGATTAATGTAGAATATCACAGCCCTTTCGACGCATGCGGAACCAACTGCACTCACCATTAATCCAATACTTGTGTTAACAATGACACATCAAATCAGCTTTGAATAAGCAATATGTACGAAATTAACCTTTCCACACCAGCGATTAGATTAGAGTGATGGACACTTGAGTGGAACTGTTATCAGTTGTGATAGCACCAAGTTGATGGAAACTAGCGTGGGACTTCAGGATATTTTTGTGATAGTGAACAACGACTAAATATCACGTCCTCTGCACCCTTCATCACTTCTTAGTAACGGTTTTGAATTGCGTCTAGCCACTTTCATTATCATTATTATTATTATTATTATTATTATTATTATTGAGTGAGAGAGAGTAGTGCATGCCATCAAAGTGACACTGGGGCAAAATATACGAAGCCCAATATACCCATCATGACTACCCGTCTGATAAGGGTGCACCAGGCTCATGCATCACAACCATATATGCGCGACTTGGTGATCTCATATCAAAATAAACAGCACACGACCTTGCAGGTGGGGCCCAGTTAGAATTTTCTTCTGGTCGAGTAGCCCATCCCACTCAAAGGGTCTCTTATTATTATTATTATTATTATTATTATTATTTATTAATTATTATTATTATTATTATTATCATTATTATTATTATTATTATTATTATTATTATTATTATTATTATTATTATTATTATTATTGATGTTGTTGTTTTTATTGTTGTTGTTGTTGTTGTTGTTATTATTATTATTATTATCATTATTGTGTGTGTGTGTATGCACTTGTTTGCGTACGTACATGCAGAGTGGTTGTCTCTTCCTTATACAGAGTTTGACCACATCCTGTACCTACACCTCACAATCATGGCATCTGATGTGACTTTTTAAACCAGACAATGTTCTGAACAGACACCCAGAAAGATTGCACCTCCGATTTGGACCACCAAGAACTGCAGATAAGTTCTGCTCTTTGTGGATCTTAAAATGTCTTTTGAGGCCTTGCAAACATTCTGGCATATACTGCATTCCAAGGTGTGCACATACATATAGGCAGAATAGTTGGTAGAGGTTCGTTTTCCATGCGTTCGCAGATGAGATTTGAGGCCAGCAAAAGACAGGCATGGTTTGTCCCAGACTGTGCACACAGAAAGGTCATTATCATTCACCTTCTCAATTTTTACATTCTTCCTTAGATCTCGTTTGAGTCTTACATGCGGTATTCTGGCCTCTTCAAATGCTTTCACTTCACTCCACACCTTTGTTCACCATCCAACTCAATCCGAAGCAAGGGTTTCTATATCTTTTACTCTCTTTTACTCTTTTAGTTGTTTCAGTCATTTGACTGCGGCCATGCTGGAGCACCGCCTTTAATCGAGCAACTCGACCCCGGCACTTATTCTTTTGTAAGCCCAGTACTTATTCTATCGGTCTCTTTTGCCGAACCGCTAAGTAACGGGGACATAAACACACCAGCATCGGTTGTCAAGCAATGCTAGGGGGACAAACACAGACACACAAACACACACACGCATATATATACATATATACGACGGGCTTCTTTCAGTTTCCGTCTACCAAATCCACTCACAAGGTTTTGGTCGGCCCGAGGCTATAGTAGAAGACACTTGCCCAAGGTGCCACGCAGTGGGACTGAACCCGGAACCATGTCGTTGGTAAACAAGCTACTTACCACACAACCACTCCAGCGCCTTCCATCTCTTGGAACAATTCCAAGTGACTTCATATTAGTCCTTATGCCATCCTTATATACATACATACATACATACATACATACATACTACATACATACATACATACATACATACAAACATACATACATGCATACATATATATATATATATATATATATATATATATATATATATCTATATATATATATATATATATATATATATATATATATATATGCATGCATTTACAATCCAGGAACAGGAGATTACCGAACAAGAGAGAGAGTGATGCCTTTGTAATCCCAAGGTGCAACCGCATGTATAGTCTACGTCATGCTTCTCTGGAAAACATTACGCATGTGATTAGCAGATATCCTAAAATAGCGTCACGGTACTACCTCGCTATGCAGCACAATGGTGTTGCTAAAACAGTTTACAATGCCATCCGTAAAAAAAGACTGTCCTGAAACAACGTTAGAAAGTTAGAAAATCCTTCTGTTATGGAATACATTCATAAACACCAACTCAAAGAATACTGGAAGAGATATAATACATACATACATACATACATACATACAAACATACATACATGCATACATATATATATATATATATATATATATATATATATATATATATATATATATATATATATATATATATATGCATGCATTTACAATCCAGGAACAGGAGATTACCGAACAAGAGAGAGAGTGATGCCTTTGTAATCCCAAGGTGCAACCGCATGTATAGTCTACGTCATGCTTCTCTGGAAAACATTACGCATGTGATTAGCAGATATCCTAAAATAGCGTCACGGTACTACCTCGCTATGCAGCACAATGGTGTTGCTAAAACAGTTTACAATGCCATCCGTAAAAAAAGACTGTCCTGAAACAAAGTTAGAAAATCCTTCTGTTATGGAATACATTCATAAACACCAACTCAAAGAATACTGGAAGAGATATACATACATACATACATACATACATACATACATACATACACACATACATATATACGTAGGTATGCATGTACATATGTATCATATATTTTAGCATTTACTTATTTTAGTCAATGGACGGCGGCCCTACTGGGCCATCAGCTTGAATGGTTTAGTTCAAAATATCGATCTCAGTAATATTTTATTTTTAAAGAGCTGAATCTTGATCCATCAGAATCTCTTGCCGAACAGCTAGGTTACGGGGGGGGGTGCGTGAGCAAGCCAGAATCGAGTCATGCGCTGGATGTGAAACACAAACAAACATACGTACCTACACTAACAAACATACATATACGGGTTTTATAAAGTTTCCTTATACCATTCCAGATTTACTCATACGTGATTGATAGGACCAGTGATATGTCATTAGACATTTACCAAAGGTTCTGCACAGCGGGTCAAGACTTGAAACCTCATGCTAATTCTACCCTTTTGCAAAGCAATACCCTTTTGCCCTTGTAGGTTATGGTTTCATTTCATCTCCCACTCACCCCGCACATACACATATATGCGCATATATATGCACACGTACCCTGACACATAAGTTCAGAACATATGCATGTAAATGCATATAGAAAAAAACAGGTTTCATATGTATGCTTTATAAACATTCACGGGTTTCAGCGAATTATGGTTATAATTACGCATGTGATGTTCAAGCATTAATGAATCATATTTAAAAGTACTTCAGATATGAAAGGGGCGTGAGACCCACTGTTGATACTGAACGTTGGTTAAGGCTCACGCTTCAAGTGTATATATGCTCTACACTTTTATACGATTGTATGTGTCTATATGCATGTATCTATGTAAATATGTATGTAAGTATGAGTGATTCTTTCCTTCGAGAACGACGTATGATCGTTCACTTGTTTGATCAACTGAACGTCATATTCATTGAATTATCGTGTGACACGTATGTGTATTTGAATAAGTGTAGTTCTTTATATATGTGCACCATATATTCGTGTATGTAGGATGTATGTATGTATCTATTGATCTATCTATGTGTTTATCTATGTATATAAATTAAGAATAATATAATACGATAAAAGGAATACAATTAGATTTTCCATTATAGTCATTTTTTTTCTGCTTTACTCCCAGATAAGGTTCAAAGATTACCATTGGTGGGTACAAATGAGATAATTTTCCAGCTCACTAGATAGTATCTTACTAGCTTAGGTTCGGCTTCAACTCATCGCCCATCAAATTTTATAGGAAGAAAAGCAGTTATTTACTTTTTAGAACCGCATCCTACGCACATGATTTAACATTCGAAACTGGTGTGAAAACAGAAATTTCATTCACATTTATCTAAACGATATCAGAATAAAGTTGCAATTTTTTTCTTTCTCTTCCTAGATAATATAAAAGGGCGTAAAACGTACCCTTTAACATATTTTTGAATGACTAGTTGGCAGTGACAAGTTTACTGCTTCGAATAATCATATCACAATTCTAGATATTGACCGCTCGCAGAGAATATGGCGAACAAATTCCCCCACCAACACCACCACACTTAATCCATAAAAACGAAAGTGCGGATATTTCATGAATACAATCATATTGCTAAAATATCTTTCCCTTTCTCTCTCTCTCTCTTTCTCACTCGTGTTCTTACGTGAACAATATTCCCGTCAACTAATCACAAGAAAGTGGTTACGTGACCTATGACCCATCTTTCTTTACACCTACTTATTTTAAAGCGCTATCACTTAACCATATTCTTTCTGGTAGTTGATTTACGCCCCTACTAAACTTTTGCTTTTATATTTTTCCCCAATAAATGCATTCTGCAAGCTCCCTTGACGACTATTTATCGTACACATATCGATTTCTGCAATGCACATAAGGCACCGGATTTATAAAGCAACAGAAATGAGAGGGTTGTGATATTCCAATCTTTTTCAGGAGTATTAACAACTAAATGGAATTTTAATACCTGCTCGATGCTATTGTACATTTCTCATGCAGGTGAATCTGTCTGTTAAGGCATCAATGTCACAATAACCGTTTCTTCTCTACTTATTAGGAATCGAAATGAAGAACTCTCAACAATTGTATAAGATATTGAATATTCTCTAAAGACAGGATGTTATTACACAATGGCGTACTGTACTATATTTTTAACTATGCAAAATGTACAGACACATACACACACAGAGCATGTAAGACCAATTCTTAGAATCAAAAGTCCAAGAAATCCCTGTGCGTGAATTAGTTTTTGTGTGGGTAAAGTGATGTACGGCATTGAACGTACTTTTCAATGCAAATAGCTAAAATCACTAGTGGAAAAAAATCAGGTTGAGCCGACAGAAAAAGTCTTTCTAATGAATATTAATTCGCACTTCTAAGCTAACCTGGATGTGTTGTTTCTAAAGCCGTAAGCTGGTAAACGTCTCAGGAAATCATTTCGTATAGACGACAAAAGCTAAAAGCCATCAAAATTCTACCAGTTGACTAAATTTAAACACAACTGGTGGATGGCACTACTGTATCACATGTTTTAACAAATAGCTAGAATAGTTAAGGAACCAACGACATTTTGTTGGCAAGATCATGATAACTTTCTTTTGTACTCTAGGCACAAGGCCCGAAATGTATCGACTCCGAATTCGGCGGAATTTGAACGCAGAACGTAAAGACAGACGAAATACCTACTTATATTTCTTTACTACCCACAAGGAGCTAAACACAGAGGGAACAAACAAGGGCAGACAAACGGATTAAGTCGATTATATCGATTATATGGTACTTAATTTATCGACCCCGAAAGGATGTAAGGCAAAGTCGAACTCGACGGAATTTCAGCTCAGAACATAAAGACAGACGAAATACCTATTTCTTTATTACCCACAAGGGGCTAAACGCAGAGGAGACAAACAAGGACACATAAATGTATTAAGTCAATTACATCGACCCTAGTGCGGCGTAACTGGTACTAAATTTATCGACCCCGAAAGGATGAAAGGCAAATTCGACCTCGGTGGAATTTGAACTTAGAACGTAACGGCAGACGCAATACCGCTAGGCATATCGCTCGGCGTGCTAACGTTTCTGCCAGATCGCCGCCTTAAGATCATGATAACATTGAATAAATTGTCTGGTGGAATTGTATTAATATACTTTAATGAGTTCAAATCCCGCTGAGATCGTATTTGCCTCTCATCATTCTGAGGCTGATAGAATAGCGTACCAGAGTAAATGCTGGTGCCAATTTAATCCTTTTTAATGTTCCTGAATACGTATGTCCGGACATTGATGTCTGAAATCAATAACAAGGCCTGTAATTTTGAGGAGTGGTATTATGGATCCCAGTATTGGCTAGGTAGTTTCATTTATCGACCACGGAGGGATGAAAGACAAGTTTGACTTCGGCGACATTCGATCTCAGAACCTAAAGAACTGGAACAAATATCACAAGGCATTCACTCAAACGCTCTAATGACTCAGCTACTCCACCGTCCATCCGTGAATAATAATAATGAGAAGACTCGTTAATTAATCATTGTTCACTAATTGATGTTGATTTTGTTGCTCACCCAAATAAACATACATTCCGAATCAATTAAACTACTTAATTGGATTGTACACTATTGTAATTCGAGTTATTTTTTTACACTTACCTTATCACCACCGTCGCCGCCGCCACCAGCACCAGCACCACCACTATCGCCAACATCATCATCATCATCGCTATAATCATCACAAAGTGATAACTCCGACAAATCAAATTCACAACAGTCACTTGCTCATCGAATTAACCAGATCTGGATCCCTCAAGATATGCAGGTGTATACAAGCAGATTGGACATTGGAGAGAATACAACGCGTCCAGACGGCAAACGCTGGACTTCAAATGTATTAGCATCGTGCAGTATGGTCAAAGATAAAGAAGACACATGGCATAAATTCATAAACGGAAATGCTCTTTGCCTCAAGTTCTACGACCGACGATCTCAATACCATGGCTACAATCAGAAATTGTTGTTGTTGTTATTATACTTCTCAAAGACCTCGGCTTACTTACTCTAGTTGATTCTGTGACAGCGGACAGCAACATGTTGTCAAATGTCTCACTAGGTCTCTTATCGCACATTATATTGAAGTCTTTCAATATAATGTCTGGCCTATTCGCATCTATCTTTCTGTATTATTATTATTATTATTATTATTATTATTATTATTATTATTATTATTATTATTATTATTATTATTATATTATTATTATTATTAGCATCATCATCATCATCATCATTATTATTATTATTATTAATATTATTATTATTATCATTATTATTATTATTATTATTATTATTATTATTATTATTATTATTATTATTATTATTATAATTATTATCATCATTACTATTATTATTATTGTTGTTGTTGTTGTTGTTGTTATTCTTCTAGTATTTTATTGCCTTTGCACAGCTTTTAACGCTGGTGATGTACTAAAGTGTCAGCTGTTCACTACCAGTAAACTAAGGTAACACCCCTTATTTTTTGAGCACCATCTGGAATATTCGAGCAGTTCCAAGCAGTGATGTTTTCTGCAAGTGTTGCACCCTTATTGCAGCCGCTATTTGTTCCATGTATTTCTCAAGATTTTGCTCACTGTTCCTAGGGCTCCGACAATTATTGGTATTATTACCAATTTTTTTAGCGACCACAACTCCACAAGCTAACATTCCAAGCTAACCTGTTATGTATATCGACTTTTCTTCTTTATCGCTTTATTGTTCAGTAGTTGATCTTTACAACCGTATGAGCCCTCGCAGCATCCCTTCTACTCTTCTGGGAAGAGGTTTTCTTCCAGTTGTTATCCCATTCTCTGCGATATTATTACAGTAAAGTCTTTGTAAATTGTAGGGAGACAAGTTATTGGTCTGTAATTTTGTGGGTTTGCCGTTTCAGTGGATTTGGAAATTAGGACAGCTTTGCCTTCCGTGAGCCATTTAGACATTGTCTCTGGTTCTGCATTTTATGTGTTCCTGTTAGGTATATTAGCCAGAAGTTGGAGATTTTGTCATGCTCAGTGCCTTCCAGTCGCTTAATTTTTGTAGTGCCTTGGTGATCCCTTCAGTTGTTATAGGGGTCCAGAATTGTTGAGGTGCTGTGTTCGTTGCTTTGAGGGATCATTTCTGAGGTTGTTCCTTCGCTGACGATATTTCTTTACAAAATTCGTCTACTTCTTCTCTTGGTGCTGCATTCATCTCTATTTTATTTTTGCCAAGTTCTTGGTAGAATCTTCTGGGGTTGGAGTTGAACTGTTTGTTTTGTTCAAAGAAACGTTGGCGTTTTTCATACCGGAGGATTCTTTGTGCTTTGGCCAGGATATCTTACTTTAGCTGTTCTTTTACCTCAGGTGTACCTTGTTCTGTAATTTTGCATCTACTAAGTATTTTTCTTCTTCTTTTGTTGTTTAGTAGTGTTTATTGTCTATTAGTTTCATTCAGGATTGACAGACCCTCTCTCTCTTTTTTCATCTATTGTCTGAATATTATTTGTGTTGTTTCATATTTTTTCTGGATATTATCTATATGTTGTTTTACTATCAATTTTAATGTTTGGGAGGTACAATCGGTGGGCCATACTAAGATCTGTGGCTTTCAGTTCTTTGATTATGCTCATTTTTAGAGTACAGTAATCATTAGTTTCACCTTTTTTCTTCGTTTTTGTTTGACATGTTACGTATGTTTTTGTGTTTTACAGTCCCAGTGCTTATGATATTGTTTGGCATTGCCGTGTGGTTATTATCTACGTTTTCCTGATGTATCTTTCCTTTTAAGCGTTCTATTTCTATTTCTGATATATTTTTTTTTTTTGCTTTGAGAATATATCTTCGTATGTTAGCTAGTTTATTAGTGTTCATTGCTGCATCCAAATCTTTATCTAGGTTATTTTTCTTCCAGATTTCATATGTATATGTTTTCGTGTTTTCTTCCTGTGGGTAGAGCACTGCTGTAAAATAAGCGTATAATATTGAAATATATTCCTTACTCGCCCATTTATGCTTTTTTAAATTTTATTTGCGGAACACGAGGAATAACGTCCGGCCTTTTATTTTGATAGTCATCATTTTCGTAGGGTACCGGTCTGTATTATTATTATTAGAACTAACCGTCTGATAAGGGTACACTAGACACATGCATCACAACCATATGTGCACGACATGTTGTTCTCATATTATGATAAACAGCGCATGAGCTGGCAGACGAGACCCAGTTAGAATTTTCTTCAGGTTGAGTAGTCCATCTTGCCCAAAAGGTCCCTGAAAAACGCTTGTTTAAGGATGTTGAACGAAACATCCATGTTTCCAGAGGTGAATTATTCAAATCCTAAATAATTTCTCTGAACACATTGCTATGATGTTCCCCCACTACTTCTGCTCGTGACCAGAGATGCACATCCCATCAGCCTCCAAGGAAAATGTTCAATTGGTTAAGGTCAGACAACGGAAAGCAAATCCGAGATGTTGAGCAGAATATTTGCTGTCGCCCATCTTTCATATTGAGACAAATCATGTACATGACAACACTGCCAATCAAGTGAAAATTGGAAGCCATGAGAGACAGTGCCTGATACTGCGTCATATATTATTGTTGTTGTTGTAGTTGTTGTTGTTGTTGTTGTTGCTGTTGTTGTTACTGATGTTGTTCTTGTTCTTGTTGTTTATGCACACGCACGCACACACATACACACAAAATTCTTGATATTATGGATCAATCATTTCAAATATATCGTATGTGGAGACACTTGCAGCGTAGCTCCAGACAGCAGATGACAAATGACATAATGGCAACTAAGAGCACGTGACAGAAAACTCCAAGAAACCTCATCAACTGCCATATAATAAATTTCAACTCTATAACATATATTGAGCGCTCTTTATCACATGACGACGCTGACACATTTTCTTCACACCACCATTATATTCTCATTCAATTCTTCTATCCTATCATTCAAATATTCAAACACAAATTTCTTGATGCCTTTCACGCAATTTCAGCAAAATTTTTTCAACATTTTCCAATATATTGAATGATAAAATTTCTTTCACAATCGCATAGCAAAATTTCTTTAACAATTGTTATTATCATTATAATTATTATTTTGATTCACTCTGCTGCTGCTTTGGGAATCTTGTTGCTGTTGTTGATGTTGTGATGGTGGTGCTTTGTGGCAATACTGGTTATAATAAAATTACACACATTATCATTACAGTAACTTTTTTCATGCTTTGATTCCAAAGCTAGTTTCAAAAAAAAAAACAACAAAGAAATTTTGACATTTAAAAAAAGAAAAAATTTTTTCTTATTTCACATCCACCTCTTCCTCTCTTTTTCTCTCATATCTTGTGTCTCCGATGACAATACAATTTGATAAGCACTATTATCTGATTTGTTTTTTCAGTTTTTGTTATTCTTTTCTCCCTGTGACTTATAATTTCAAACGAATATTTACCTTCAACAATTCCAACCTCTTATTTCGCACATCATAAACAACATCGTCATCATCGACTTTGTCATCATCATCATCATCTTCCATCTTCATCATCTACGCTATTATTATTATTATTATTATTATTATTATTATTATTATTATTATTATTATTATTATTATTATTATTGTTATTATCATCATCATCATCATTATTATTACTATACTTATTATTATTATTATTATTATTATTATTATTATTATTATTATTATTAATGTAGTTTTGCCGTTGATGTTGTTTGTTCTTATTGTTATTATTATTGTCATTGTTGTTGTTGTTGTTGTTGTTGTTGTTGTTATTTTCCATTGCATAATCTGTATTGAGTATTGTTTCTCATACATTTCCCCTGCTCCTTTTTTCTTCCATTCTATTTTCCTTATATTCAATTTTCGTGTTAAGATATATCTTTTTGCTTCTATCCCAAGATTACTGACTTCAGTTTTCAATTAAATATTCATTATTTCCTATATTCGATCATGTTTCATTAATATTTTATGAGATTACTGAGTTGCGGAAAGAAATACACACACATACATACGCACACTTACGCACACACAAACATACACCATACACACACATATACACGCAAGTACACGAACAAACAATGTATTGTAATAAACAGACCGAATATTACAATACATTGTAAAGCTTATATTTGCGAAGGCGTACAGCTGTTATTGTTTTGTTTAGCTTTATTCATCCAAGGTCGAAAATATTCTTTATTCAAATGGAACCAGCCGTGACCATCCCTTCATTATTTGAAATATATCGTGGATCTTTAATCACTAACTTATGTGCAAGTATGTAGGTACACGTTCATGTACGTTCGAATGCAAATCGATGCATAGATATTTTTTAACGTACTGGATCTGGAGTAAAATATAAAAATAATAAATGCTCCCTTTTAAAGCCTAGCCAGGCTCATGGGCCCGGTTTCCCGGTTTCTATGGCGTATGTGTTCCTCAGCTGGATGGGACGCCAGTCCATCGGAGCGTTACTCATTTTTGCCAGCTGAGTGGACTGGAGCAACGTGAAATGAAGTGTTTTGCTCAAGAAAACAACGCGTTGCCCGGTTCAGGAATCGAAACCACAATCTTACGATCATGATGCTGACACCCTAACCACTAAGCCACGCGCCGGATCTGGAGTAAATAACAGTAACCAAATAAAACATCTGAGATTGACTTTATTAATATTATTACTGAAGTTCATGTGATGGCAGAATCGTTAGAACGCCGGGCTAAATTCAGAGTGACATATCATCCGTCGCTGTGCTCTGATTTCAAATTCTGCCGCGGTCGACTCCTCATTCTTTCAGGGACGATGGAAAAAGTATCAGTCGAATATTGGGGTTAATGAAATTGACTATTCCCCCTACCACCACCACTACTAATTTCACACCTTGTGCCTATTGTAGAAAGGATTAATATTGTTCGTGAAGTATATTTGCCGCATAAATGTGGCTAACCCTTAAAGGTGGATGCTGCTGTAGCTTGTTGCCCCAAAAGGACACCTCCTCCAGCTGGCTATTGACACACTTTCTGTGCCCTATCAGTATTTGCAAAGGGAAGCCATCTTTCCCATCTTCAACCTGTATGATACACACGAACTCAAGTTTCTGGGTATTGACCCGTCATCAGCGTGTGAAAAACACCGGTTGTCGATGAGAAGTATGTTCCCGATGCAAATATGTATATATATATATATATATATATATATATATATATATATATATATATATATATATATATATATATATATATATATATATATATATATATATATATATAATATATATATATCCTTTTTCCAGTGACGGAAAGTCACTGATATCGAAAAAGTGTAAACAAGCAATAATAAATCTCTGAGTGAGATATAAACAGTAGCTGCACGACAATATGAAGTATATTTGCCACTTAAATGTGGCTAACCCCTAAGGATCGATGCTACTGTAGCTTGTAGCCCCAGGAGGACACCGCCTCCAACTGGCTATTGTCACACTTTCTATTGAACCTGAATACAGTGACCTAGCAGGATCGTTAATACACCTTGCAAAATGTCTAGTGGCATTTCAACCGTCTATATGCTCTGAGTTCAAGTTCCGCCGAGTTCGATTTTGCCTGGCATCCCTTTTGGGATCGATAGAATATACATACAACAGGAAAGTACTGATGTTGATGTAATCGTCATGCACTCTCACACAGAATTTCTGACGTTTTGTTAAAATTATGAACCAACATTATTATTGAACTTTTGTAAGTCAACGTTTGCAGAAATAAAAATAACAACCTAGTACGACTAATAAAACCATAAGTTCAGGCTTTTCCTTCTCCCAAATTCGGAATAAATTTCTATTTGATATACAAAATATTTAATCGGTCACTGTCCATCTATGTGTTAGTAGAAAATGTCAACAACTTATCAGTTTCATGTTGACTAATGTCTGTCTAACACAACAAGATAATTTATCTTAATTTGATTTAGCGACAGTAATTAAGCGAAACGATGTGATGAATTGTAAAAATAACAACCAAATTTTAGTGTAAACAGTACTGAAAAGTTTAAACATGTAAACAAACAGACATTGGTAAGATTGTATGGTTAAGGACATCACTTTGCAAATATGGGATTTCGTATTCGGTTCCATTGTCTAGAATATTGAACAAGCATCTTCTTCTATAGCATCGAATCGACCAATGTCTTATAAGTGAAATTTGGTAAATGGGAACTGTACGGAAACCCGTAATTGAGGTGTGTGTGTGTAAGTGTCCATATTCTTATTTGCGATATATTTTTCCTTATGACCAGTAAGGTAACAGATCGACAAGTAGATTTTGATGGGATACTTATAAGACTTACAGCTTTGAACTTCAATTGATATAATTGATCAAGTCTATGAAGCAGATGCTCCTACTAGCCCGCAGTTTAACTAGTAAAATCAGTAAAATAAAAATACATTGAATAAATTAAAAGATTTTGAGATTGAAAATTAAGATCAAAACCACTATTAGGAAGAGGAGGAATCATTATGTGGAGCCGTATAACATATTGCTGGAGGCGTTGTTTTGAGTACATCTTTCTCCCGTTTGTACGCACAAACAGGCATGCATGGAAACACACACATTTACATACTCACATACATGCATGTATTCTTCTTCTCCTTAATCCTTTTTTCCCCTTGTGGAGCATAGGGCCTCAACATTTGTTTTCCACATTTTGCGGTCATTGCCATGTTTCTTGGCTGCTTCCATATATATATTATGTATGTATGTATGTACGTATGTATGTATGTATGTATGTACGTATGTATGTATGTATGTATGTACGTATGTATATATGTATGCATGTGTGTGTGTGTATGTGTGTATTATATATATGTGTGTGTGTATGTATGCATGTTTGTGTATGTGTGTGTGTGTAATTTATATATATAAATCACACACCCACATCCATGCACACACACACACACATGAATGCTTGCCCAAAGTGAAGATTCTTTGTGCATATGTAAGTAGGTATTTATCAATTATGATTCATATTTCGTTTACTTTCGTTCCAAGTTATAAGAATCTTCAACTCTTCAAGTCAGCTCTGTTTCTAACTTTTAGGGATAGTTTATGAAGAACTTGTACTAATAG
>NW_021832274.1:20000-47500 GCF_006345805.1 Octopus sinensis | reverse complement strand
TTAGACACAGCAATTAAAAAGGTACACAAACGTCATCATCATCATCATCATCATCATCATCGTCATCATCATCATCATCGTCCTTGTTAGTAAAGCATACTCCCGCTCTAACAGAATAGCACATCAATCAGATTCTTGGCACAAACGGAAGCCGATATACATATGCGTTCATATCTAAGTGCATGCACACACACATGGGTATAAGTATGGATGAGTATATTTTTGTATTTATGCGTGCGCGCTTGTGTGTGTATATATATATATATATAGACATGCAATAGCACACACACATGTATATGTATGTATGATTGTATATATATATATGTATATATATATGTAACTATATATATGTATCTGTCTATACATACATATATACATACATACATACATACATACATACATACATACATACATACATACATACATTCATACATACATACACATATATATACATATGCTATTGGACGTTTATATATACATATATGTATGTATGCATGTGTGTATGTAGGTATGTATATATATACACATATGCTATTGGACGATTCTAAAGGCTTACCCATTAATCTAATTTATTTCTGCTGACTAAAAGTTCCGCAAATTACAATATAATGATTTAAAAGGTATTCAACAAATCAGGAATTTTGTTTTGTTTATATTTCATTTCTTTATTTAATTTTCCCGCGTAAATTATGCTCGGCATGTTTAATCTCATATAAGCAACGTTCATACTATTTCGGAACGTTTCAGATACTCCGACTACGAATCTGCTCCGCTATATTCGTTGGAGTAATCAAATAAGTGCGCTGTCAAATATTCGATACAACAACAAATTATTGTCATGAAATTATATTAACGATATATTTGTCTCTTGTTTACATTGTACAGAGTTGGTTTATCTAAAAATAAAAGACCAACCTATCACTCATACGAAATTAAGATCAGAATTAAAAAATAGATGCAAAACAACAGTATAGATGTATTTCGGTCAAATCTAGTTAGAGGAAGTTAAATCTTTTTATCAAATGGTTATATGTAGATACTGGAACAAATGTCTTAAACTAATTTCAGTGGTTCCTAAATTGACAATAGCCAGTCCCAGACCAAAAATAGTCTTTTGTTTTAATTTGTTTTGATATTTTTTTTTGGAGGGTGGGTATTATTTTCTTTCTGGTGGATAACGTTTCTTTGGTTTTTATTTATGAGGAAACAGAATAGAATTCGCCTCCATATAATCATTTTTTCTGCACCATAACTTTTGATCCCTTTAAAAATTTAAAAGCATTTTAAATATATTAAATATGGCCGGTTGTCCGATCCCTTTGCAATCATCAACACCATCCCCTATCTCATTATAAGAAACACTGGACTAATTTGCTTCGGGTTTCACATTTCACCGAAGCCCATTCACTACAAGCTATATAGAGTAATGAAATTGCATAAATTCGAAGGGAGCCAGTTGGGACTATAGTAAAGAATATTTGTTCCTGGCAATGCACAGTGTCACTAAACTCGAAACCACGTTATTGCAAAATAAGCCTCTTAAACATACAGCAAAGACTAAAACTCAAGAACAATATATTTTATGTTTTGTAATTACAAATGTGGCTGGTCGAATGTCCATCAAGTCACATATGGTAGGAAAGTAGTATATATATATTATATATATATATATATATATATAGAGAGAGAGAGAGAGGAGAGAGAGAGGAGGAGAGAGAGAGAGAGAGATTCAGATGAATATGGTACTTAAGTTGAGGCACCAGAATTTAGTACGGTATTATCCATACAATTTCAAAGTAAGGTGATTAAAATCAAAATATGCAACAAGGATATTCAGAGGCAATGCAGTTTCATGCAACTCCATTTAATTGAGCAATGCATTTAAATTAAATGGAGTTGCATGAAACTAACGTACTGCATACCTCTGTATATCCTTGTTGCTTATATATATATATATATATATATATATATATATATATATATATATAATATATATATATATATATATATATATATACATATTAGAAGGTGAGGCAGCGACTAAGGCGCTCTGCTAAAGACGACCGAGGTGTATCAGATTGCGGTGTTAACCTTAATCTAGGTCTCCCAATTTAGTAGGCCATGGTGGGATCCGAAATCAGAACTCAAAGAGACGCAACAAATACCACAAAGTATCTGGTGTAACGGTGTTAAAGTTCAGCCAATCCACCGCCTTAGATTAGTTCTATTTTATTGATATCGGAAAGATTAAAGACAAAGTTCAGCTCAGCGGGATTCGAACTCAGCGCTTATATATATATAATATATATATATATATATATATACATAGTCGGAACTAATTCGATGATCAAAGGACACTGCCAGTTAGCTGCTTAAATGTTCTGATATATTTATCCCAAGGTATATTTGCCAGCAGACAAGTTATATCGACCTCACTGAAAAGGTAAAAATTCTCAGAAGTTATGAAAAGGAGCGTTTAGCAAGTAAAGACGTGATGAAATCAATACAATAAGCCACAATTAACAGAATAGCACATCAATCTAAAATATACATCATATTTGGTGAGAGAAAACGCAGACTTAGGGGTAAATTTTAATAGCTTTAATAATAATAATAAAATTGTTTTAAGAAATTATAACTTAATGGCTTGTGGCTAATTTCTCTACCTGCAAGAAAGTCTTACTTTTTGTTTGCAATCAACGGATTACATTGGAGATGCAACAACCTATTGGAAAAGTCAGCAGAGTATATAGTTTACAGCTTGTTTGATCATTTACAGGTAAATTAGTTGCCTAGAATTTATAGTAAATATGATTTACATAATTAATAGATGAAATGAGCTAAAGGAAATGAAACGACTTAGACAATGGTACAAATTTGCACTTAAAGACTAAATGGTTATATACAGAATGGGGTACACAAGACATTCTAAATTAATTGAAAATTATAACTTATGTAAAGAAAGAAAGCAAACGAACTAAAAAAGACGTAATTGTAGATTAAAAGTAAATATATTTTCCAGAAGTTAAGAAACAAATTTTAAAGTTAATCAAAGTTAATTTGCATCATTGTGGGAAAAACTTGATCTTTGGTTGTAGAAAAAAGAAGAGAATGGAAAAAAAGTACTCTGGCTTGAGTGGATAATATTTTGTTGATGGGGAATACGACACATAAATATGTCTCTTCATTGCAATAAAAAGGTAAGACATAACTTCCACTGAACAAGTAGATTAAGTTTAGGTGATTAATTTTTAATTAAATCACTTGATTTACAAGAACTTATACGTATGTATCTACACAGAAACACTGACCTACACACACACACACACACACACACAAACACGTACACATACATATATATATATATATATATATATATATATATGCATGTACGTATGTATATATGTATGTATGTATGTATGTAATGTATGTACAGAGACACACAGACCTACACACGCACACATACATATTTATATATGCATGTACTATGTATATATGTATGTATGTATGTATGTATGTACACAGGCACACATACATACACACGCACGCACACATAAACACATATTTATATAGGTATGTATCTATGCATGTATGTATGTTTGTATGTATTATGTATGTGTGTGTGTGTGTGGGTGTGTGTGTGTGGGTGTGTGTGTGTGTGTGTGTGTGTATGCGTGATGTCACGAACTATAACCACCTATTTTGAAATTGCTCCTCAGAGATATCGGAAATCTAATTCGTAATTCTTTATCGTAGACACGGCTTTTGTATTTTGTTTGTAAAGTATAAAGCAACGAACATTTTATCTTAAACGCCATCTTTAAAACCTATAAAATTTGGTGATCGTTAACACACACATACATAAGACATACTAATATCATACACTTATATATTTATATATACACACATGTATATACAATAATATATAAATGAATATATATGTATGTATACATATGTATATGTATATATGTATATACATATAAATGAATATATATGTATGTATACATATGTATATATATATATATATTAATATATATATATGTATGTATACATATGTATATGTATATATATATATACATACACATATATATGTATATATATATATATATATATAAATGCATATATATATGTACATACACATTTATAGAGAAAGAGAGAGAAAGAGGGAAAAAGAGAGAGAGGGAGGTCATAAAAGTTACGGAGAGTACTGGTGAGCACCAGATATTGCTAGAAACAAGAGTTAAAATTACTCGAAAGTCACAAAGCACTCTATTTCTATAGGTTCAAATTGCAAATAAGCCATCGATTTAATTTGTTATATACAGCGTGCGGACGGTATTTGAGGACAGTTTTATGGTTTAAAAAAAAACGCTTATTTGATAACAGAAAAAACTGTATTTTTATAAATTATCAATTTAACATAAACATTAAATAAAACCACTATAAGCATCAATAACTGCAAGCTCGATTAAGTGGTCCTTGTTCATATCGGACATGACTCGAACTATAGCAGTTTTCAAAGAACCTTTGGTGCTAAGGGCGTGTTCATTAACATTTTTCTCAAACATGCTCCATACATAGTTGTCCAGTATATTGAGATCTGGAGAATTAGAAGGCCAAATTTTTGGGGTGATGTGATCATGCAAATTGTCGGCCATCCATTCTTGTATCTTTTCAGCCTTGTGTGATGGTGCAGAATCTTGTTGAAAGGTGTAACGCTTTCCATTGCAGACACCGTTGGTCAAAGGCTTAACAACTTTATCCAGGACATCAATATACGCAGCAACATTCACCGTAAAGCTTTGTGAAGAAAATGTGAGGAGGCATCACATGACCTTCATTGCTAACAACACCAAAAACCATGAGACTTGCAAGAAATTTTGTGTGCATTATTCTCGGAATCTCAGAAGGTTCTGCACATAGTCATCTCCCATTTCTTCTGTTAGTTTTCTGGTCCTGGTCAAAGGTTTTTCATCTGAGAAAAAACAAATTACACCATCTTATGATGGATTTTTAAGTTTGTTCAAGCGTCTTTTGGCTCTCATTAAACGGTTTTATTTTGTTTCTTGTATCTGACATGAATTGACCTCTCCTCATCACATAAGATTTGTATCTGATGTCTTCATGCACAACATTTCTGATTGTCGTTTTCTGACACACGACCTCATTGATTTTCCTGGATTGCTTAACTTCCTGAATAAATTCATGTGTCCTTTGGCATTGAAAGATATACCAACAGAAAGAACAGGGCGACACTGCATCCGCTGCATAGTACCAAAGATTCCGGCGTCACTCAAAATATAGGATCAGATACTGCAACAGCTGGGGTTTCAAGAGCCTACAGCTTTTCAATATCCTTCCAAAAGGCCTGAGAGGCCTGCATGGTGTAGATGTAGATGTCTTCAAAACAAGACTGGATCTCTTCCTGCCAACGGTCCCTGATGAGCCTACCTTACGGCACGAAACACAGATGAGGGTAGCGATATCAAACTCCCTTATTCACCAGATGCCACATATCAGAGGATGTTTCATATCATGGTGTAGCGCAGCCAACGGTGATGACCACAGCTTTGAAACTGAAAACATTTAAAGATTTAAATATATATATGTATACATGCATGTATTTATGTATGTGTGCGCGCTAGAGAGCGTTTTCATATTCGGGAAAATTTATACATCGGCACAAACACACTCATACATACCAATATATGTATAATGGTATGTGGAATAGTAAATCTGTGTGTGTGCGTGCGCGTCTATGTGTGTGCGCGTGTGAGTATGTGTGCGTGTGTATGTGTGTTTGTTTTTGCATATGCAGACAGTCGAGCAATGACTTCAAAGTTTCGGCCAGCTAAGTCAAAACTTCGAAGTCACTATCAATGACATTCTTGCTTAAGAATAATAAATTTGTCCTCTACAAAAGTATAAAGTAACCATTCAGATTAAAATGGCTTTTATTATTACTTGAACGTAAATAAAGCACAACTGCTAAGAGTATTGATGCCTTGTTAAAGTGAAAATATCTTGAAGAGAGTTGGTGATGTTTTATATATATATATATATATATATTATATATATATATATGTGAGTGTGTGTGTGTGTGTTTGTGTGTGTGTGTCTGTCTGTCTGAGTGTGTGTGTGTGTATGTATGCATGTGTGTGTGTATGTGTGTGTGTGTGTGTATGTGTGTATATATATATATATATATATATATATATATATATATATATATATATATATATATATGCATTCATGCACAGATACATACATACTTACATACGTACGTATGTATGTATATATGTATAATAAGAGTGAGAGAACGAGACTTGGTTATAGACAGACAGATATGTATTTACGTATATATGTATCTATTTGTATGTATGTGCGCATCATTATTTGTTTAGATCTGCAAATTGGCAAAATTTATTCACTACGGCAACCTCTCATCACAAGTGCTAAGAATATTAATGCACAGTTAAAGTGAAGTTTTCTTCAAGAGATTTGGCGATCAGGAATATTAATGGCGAATTGCAACCGAAATTAAACCAGTCAACCTACTAATGACCAACCATTGTCAGGTCTGAGTACGAGAAGGGACAGAGCCGTTTGTAATAATTGAATCACCTGCTTCTAAAATAGTACGAACGCACAGGTTTATTGTTTCCTTGCTAAATTTAAACCTGCTTCTTATATTTCGAAGCACTAAACCGTGTGCCTTCTTAATAACATAATATCACCCTCTCCCTGAAGAAGCGATGCACTGGAGCTCGTAAGATTTATTTATTCATAGTAAGCCATAGTATACACTGAGTGGAATTCAAAGAAACTTTCCAGTATTCCTATGTTCTTTAGACGGTACTAAAGATAAGGTGGCGAGATGGCAGAAACGTTAGCACGCCGGACGAAATGCTTTGCGGTATTTCGTCCAATCTGCGTTCTAAATTCAAATTCCGCCGAGGTCGACTTTGCCTTTAATCCTTTCGGGGTCGATAAATTAAGCTCCAGTTACGCACTGGGGGTCGATGTAATCGACTTCATACGTTCGTCTGTCCTTGTTTGTCCCTTCTATGCTTAGCCTGTGGGTAGTAAAGAAATAAGTATTTCGTCTGCCGTTACGTTCTGAGTTCAAATTCCACCGAGGTCGATTTGCCTTTCATCCTTTCGGGGTCGATTAAATAAGTACCATTTACGCACTGGGGTCGGTGTAATCGACTTAATCCGTTTGACTGTCCTTGTTTGTCCTCTCTGTGTTTAGCCCGTTGTGGGTAGTAAAGAAATAAGTATTTCGTCTGCCGTTACGTTCTGAGTTCAAATTCCGCCGAGGTCGACTTTGCCTTTCATTCTTTCGGGGTCGATAAATAAGCACCAGATACGCACAGGGGTCGATGTAATCGACTTAATCCGTTCGTCTGTCCTTGTTTGTCCCCTCTATGTTTAGCCCCTTGTGGGCAGTAAAGAAGTAGGTATTTCGTCTGCCGTTACATTCTGGGTTCAAATTCCGCCGAGGTCGATTTTGCCTTTCATCCTTTCGGGGTCGATTAAATAAGTACCATTTACGCACTGGGGTTGATATAATTGACTTAACCCGTTTGTCTGTCCTTGTTTGTCATCTCTGTGTTTAGCCCTTTGTGGGTAGTAAAGAAATAGGTACTAAAGAGTCCTCTTTTCATTAAGGTTTTTATATACAGTAACAATTAAAGAGATGTGAGCATTAGTTATTCATTGATAATTGATACTTACTGTCTCTTAGAGTCTTTTATCTTCGTCAATAGTTGTTAGGTTAAGAAGCTTGTATCGAAATGACGTGCTTTGGGGTTCAGTTCCACTACACGTAACCGTGGGCGTCTTCTATAAGGATTTGTAAATGGATTTGACTGACGAAAAACTGTGTGGGAGCTCGTCGTTTATAAATATATATATATACATGAGTTTGTGTGTCTCTTTGTGTCTGTGTTTGCCACGCCAACACTGGAAACCGTGTTGGTCTGTTTATGCCCCCATAACTTAGCGAGTTGGCACAAGAGAACGATACAGTAGGTAATAAACTTGGAAATAAGTACTAGGGTCCATTTTCGTGACTAAACCTTTCAACTTTATTTACATATACAGTTTATTTTCAAGTTCATTTCATATATACAGTTATTGAACTGTAGTAACTGCATTGCTACAGTCCAATAACTGAAAATGGTAAAATATAAAAGATATATCTCTGCCCCAAAACTTTGAGTTTTTTTCTGCTTTATATTTTATAATTATTTCGGTAAGTAGACTGAAATAGACTGAAATATTGCGCTTTGTCGAGAAGATAAGAATAATACAGAATTATGCCTAAAGTTGTCTCCCGTGCAAACCAGAACATATTTGTAAGTATCTACTATTATATTTTTCTACACCATATATTTATTTCTACTGAGTACATTGACGTTCCATATATTGCACATGTTAATTATATATGTACATATAATTTCTAAATTGCAGGGCAAACAGCACCTCTTCCAAAGCATACTTTCAGTAGTGGCATAAATATACCAGTAAGAAGGAAAGATCAATGCTACATATACAGTAGTTTAAACCATAACCAACATTTTTAGCTTTTTTATTTGCGCATGGCCCCTTCACTGAGCCCGACATATAAATTAACAGTTTTTAATAATAATAATAATAATAATAATAATAATAATAATAATAATAATAATAATAATAATAATAATAATAATAATAATTCAAGGACTTTTTGAGCGGGATGGGCTACTTGACATGATGAAAATTCTAACTGGCCCCCAACTGCAGGGTCATGCGATGTTTATCTTGATAAGAGATTACTATGTCGCGCACATATGTTTGTGATGCATGTGCCTGGTGTACCCTTATCAGATGGGTAGTCATGATGGGTATACTGGGCTTCGTATATTTAACCCCAGTGTCACTTTGATGGCATCCATTGCTCTCTCACTCAATAATAAGTGTAATAATGATAATAATAATAATAATAATAATAATAATAATAATAATAATAATAATAATAATAAAATAATAATAATAATAATAATAATAATAATAATAATAATAATTCAAGGACTTTTTGAGCGGGATGGGCTACTTGACATGATGAAAATTCTAACTGGCCCCCAACTGCAGGGTCATGCGATGTTTATCTTGATAAGAGATTACTATGTCGCGCACATATGTTTGTGATGCATGTGCCTGGTGTACCCTTATCAGATGGGTAGTCATGATGGGTATACTGGGCTTCGTATATTTAACCCCAGTGTCACTTTGATGGCATCCATTGCTCTCTCACTCAATAATAAGTGTAATAATGATAATAATAATAATAATAATAATAATAATAATAATAATAATAATAATAATAATAATAATAATAATAATAATAATAATAATTTCATTTATTTGCAACAAAGAGGCCATTAATTCATGTAGTCGTATGAATATCAGGTACAATGCCTTGCAGTATTTGTTCTATGCCTCTATGTAGCGAGTTCGAGTGCTGCAGAGGTCAACAATTTGACGTTCATCCTTTCAGGGCTGATAAATAAAGTACAAGTTGATATCAGATTTCAATTCCTCCTCTTCTCACCCGCTTCCCCTTCTCATCCTCTATTTCTTATTCTCCACCTCTTCTTCTTTTTCTCTCGCTTTCACATTTTCTCTCTATTTCGTCCGATCGCTCTGGAATATTTTGTCTATGTTCCCAGCGGAACACACAAGAGTGCCGCCAGATTTCAAACGCCAAACGCACGATTAGTCCATGACTCCAATAGAAAATGTGAACACGGCCATATAGGTTTATAACTGATACCATACTGATGTCAAAACATTCTAATTGTTTTTTTCGTAAAGAATCGTTTCTTTGTTATCTATAACAACATTCTAAAAGAGAAATGCTAGTACTTACCTGTACAAGAACAGACAAATGTAGACAGTTGCTAAGGAAATAGTTAGCAATAGGAATGAAGAACCTCTTGCTTTGGGAGTGGTACTTACCTAAAACAGACAAAAATGGATATCATATTAAGCGCAAATTTTACAATACAATATCTGTGTGTGTGTGTTTATATATATATTTATATACGTATAATTTTATATATATATATATATATATATATATATATGTGTGTGTGTGTGTGTGTATACCCCCCACTCATGTATATATATATATATTCTATAGGCTATGTGGTAAGTAGCTTGCTTACCAACCACATGGTTCCGAGTTCAGTCCCACTGCCTTTAAAAGCACAATGGTTCACCAATCTCACTCTTTTTCAAATTTTCCATACATAACTCGTGTCGGCAAGGAACTTAAACGTTTAAACGATGATATATGGATGTGTATACACACAGACACACCCACATATAGCAGTATATATCCAGTATATATACATGTATTTGTATATGTGCGTATCTGTCAGTGTAAATGTGTGTGGGTATGTGTTTTTGTGAGCATTTATCAGTAGTTATATCTGGCGTGTGCAATATTTAAATGCTGATAAAAAAAAGTAGTCTGCGCACACACTCTAATACATACTTCAATACACACAGCATATCTCTTGTAATGAGACTATAAGGTAGATACATCATCACATATATACTTTTGTGTTTGTTACATTGGTTCATATTTCGTATTATATTTTTTATTCGGCAAATATTTTTCAAAGAATGGTGTTGTGTTTATTTTGACGTTGGCGCCATTTACAGACATTTAATAGTAAATAAGGGGTGATGTTGGAGCTAAACTAATTTAGACTAGATACAGATCGAATGAAAAGTTGATTTATTGGTTCCTGTCTTGGCTATTTTATTTTAAATTTTGTTTTACAATTTTATAATTTGTAGTAAGTACAACGAAATGCCAGTCGAAAGGAGGGCATAAGCCGAGCATAATGCATTAATCAATCGAAGTACTGCTATGAACCACATGTTCAACTGCCAGGGTCATCGATAACAAACATTCATCTTTTCTCTTTAAGTCATAACCAATTCAGACGTTGTTTGTTTATAACAGAATGTCAATATGCGTAGGGTGTGCTGCAGTGTAGTCGCGATGTTCCAAAGCAACTGAAACAGCGACCCAGTTTCGTATCAACCTTCAAATGATTTCTCTCTCTCTTTACGGCATCAAAATACTTGCTAAAAGTATGAACACTATAATCCTTTCTTCACATTGATCATAAACTAATATAACATCAAGTGTCGCCGATGAAAATAATAACTTAAAACACCAGTAGCAAGCATCTCTGTAGTGTTTAAAATAGTCCAAATGGCATTCAAAGAGTCTCATATTTCTTTAAATGAGAGGGCTTGATTCTTTTTGCAAGAAATTAATATTTTAGATAAGTTTACATTAAATCGAAAACTTAATAACGTTATTGAGCTTTCTCTTAACCGAAATTGAAACACAACTCCTCAATGTCGAAAATCCTTTTCTATTTTGTTTCATTCACTTAGTTCCTGTACACCCTTCTCAGGACCTCCGAAACGGAATTTCAGCAAATATTAGACGGTATATTCGGATATAAGACTCGGTCCAAATGCGCCAAGCCGAGTGGCTGTCATTAGAAATACCGACAGACCAGGTGTGATGTTAAATCGAGTGACATATTAAATTTACTTAACTCAGCTTCCCTAACTATCTAATTCCAATTTCGTTGAGAATTCATTTAGGTCATTCGTGCTATAACTTATTGCCTCTTTTATATACACATTCTTTGTACCAAACTACTTTAGATAGTATTTACACAGCACGTCTCAATCTCCGTCCCCGGCTAACCTTTTCAGCAACATGGTTTCAGTTATTGATAAAACTTATTTGCATTCACTTTTGACGCCAATGTCTTTGGAAAGTACAAGAAAGCCATGCATTCTATTTACACCACCACCTTTGAACCATCTGTCCTACTTTTCATACATTATTGTATTTTCTTTGTGAGACATTACAATATGGTAGCGAGGATAGATTTAAACATAAAATTAGATTAATGATATGTCAAATACTTAAAATGTTATATGCAGATAAATAGTTACTTTCTATTCAGTGGATTTCTCTTGAAACTCTAGAATTCTATGGCGATATAAATAGAATTTAGTTCCTGTAAAATATTTTACATAAGTACACACAACGGAAAACTATCGTCACTACTTTAACCCCAACTAGAAACCTAAAAATTTTATGTCTTTAATTCCTCATTTAAAGTTTGTCTTAGAGGTGCAGATATGTGGCGAAGAAGTCACTTTCAATTTAAGTAGTTTTGGGTTTGATTTCACAGCACAGTAAGCTGGGTGTCTTCAACCACGAAAATATTTTGCAGATATACCATTAAAATAATAAACTTAATATAAGAATTATATTCTTCGTGTTTTTATCAATATAAATAATATGGTATCATAACTTCTCGCACTGAAACCTCTTACCTCTCCTTTATTGATAACTTGAACATGGTTTGGAGAGGCACAGCTCTTCATATCAATAGCATAAAATTCAGTAAATGTTATATTATAAATGATATGATACCAATTCAGAAAAAAAGAGACATTGGCTCAGAATACGGAGCGACTGCAAAATCGAGAGAAATATAGGATCCTGGATGTGGCATATTTTAGGTGAAAAACGATAAAAAGGTTATATTCTTAGCTACTTAAACATGGCTGGCCGGTCGAGCGGATTCTACTGTGACTTATTAACCCCAAGAGGACATCCCCTCTAGCTGGTTAACGATGCACAGCTGCATCCGATATAATTGCGAGCAGGGAAGCTAACCCATACCATCTCCTAGCGACGTGCAACGATTAAGTTTAGATGTCTATCACTATGAGCAAAAAAACTTATGAATACTGTGTATTGATGTAAATATAGAAGAAAATTAAGAACGCAACTTGGTGTTAGGTAACAAAACTTCACTAGAAGTAGTTTAACTATATTTTTAGTATGTTCTCCAAAAGTTGTTTACTATCTCCGATTCTAAGAAGATTACAGAATTCGTTTATTCCTGTTGGGGTTGTAAATGTCATTGAAATCAAATTCTATCGTGCGTTGCTGACATTCTCCCGTTCAAGAAATTCTAACATGTTGTTACTATAAATCTGTTTACGATACAGCGGTATTGTCATTATCATCGGAAACGGTCAGACAACCATGACTGTAATTTCGAGTGAGTTGCCACTTACTACAATGTTTGGAAATTACTCTAAACATTAACTCTCTATACATTGTTATCGATCATCTTTCAAGCTTCAGTAATACTCTTTGGAGAAGAATATCTTTTACTAAAGTCAGAAAAAATATTCGTTCTTAATTCTTCTGACCTATACTTCACCAGTTACAACAGCGCACACTATCAGAATCTTAAAAACTATAATACATACTAAGTTTATATGGTTCTGATCAAACCAAGACATTTGGACAAAGGGCATTTATTTTATATTCTTTTATATCTGTACAGAATTATGATAGTAAATATCAGCTAAATTTAGATAATGGACTGAACAAAAATCTTTTGAATAACACTAGCCTCACGCTAACATTTTGTAAACAGCAATCCTTTCAATAAACCCAGAATTAAAATCCTTTAATGCATTTATTTTCTTCGGATTCACATGATAAATGGACATGAATAATCTCCAGAATATTTTCTCACTCGAAAATAAACATCTCTTTCAGCCTAAATCTCTAATGGAAAGCAGGAATCCAATTTTTATTGCATTAATGTCACATTTTACCTGATATTTATTATATTGTTATTCTATTTTTGAATCATGCTATTGTTTTATTCGTTTTTTTTAATGCTTATTGTAAATAAATATGGTTTACAGTAACTTTACGTAAAAATGACAATTGCATTGGCAAATATTTGCATCAGTTTTTTAGACACATTCATTCAAACACACGCAAAAGCGCACACTGCCTACACATACACATAAAACTATTGACTTGCATTTAAACATGCATACACATCTAAATGCTAATGCCATTTTTAAAAATTTACTATGGAAATGCATGTCTTCATTAAGAACATATCAAATAAAACAAGCAACAGCTAAAACTCTTATCAAGTCTTAAAATCGAAAGTATATTAAGAAAATTAGAATAACTATCGACAGCTTTATAAGCTACGCATATAACCCAATCAATGTAATCATATTACATAGACATGCGCCTTGTTAGGTGAGGGTTAGATATTCTACTAAGATTTTAGTATGCTCTTGCATTTAATAATGGCAATATAAAATTGTAAATGCAGTATTCCAATGAATTCTATTTGCATGGATTATGGTTTTCATTCGTCGATTTAAAGAAATGTTGTATTTATTGGAAATTATTCAGGAAGCAATTTTGCTGATCGAAGCATATTAAAACTTTCGTCTAGCATCAGAGAAACATTGCGGTCTGTTAAAGAACCAAACTTGTAAGTAATAAAATGAAAAGTTGGAGATGATGTAAGTCTTACTTCTATAAAAACTGAAAAATTTCAATAACTGTAGCTATCTACATTCGTATAGCATGTATACATTTATCTGTATATGTTCGTATATTCTGTAGTATATACACTCATATAGATATAGGAATATATATATATACTCTTTTACTCTTTTACTTGTTTCAGTCATTTGACTGCGGCCATGCTAGAGCACCGCCTTTAGTCGAGCAAATCGACCCCGGGACTTATTCTTAGTAAGCCCAGTACTTATTCTATCGGTCTCTTTTGCCGAACCGCTAAGTGACGGCGACGTAAACACACCAGCATCGGTTGTCAAGCAATGCTAGGGGGACAAACACAGACACGCAAACATACACCCACATACATATATATATATATATATATACATATATACGACAGGCTTCTTTCAGTTTCCGTCTACCAAATCCGCTCACAAGGCATTGGTCGGCCCGGGGCTATAGCAGAAGACATTTGCCCAAGATGCCACGCAGTGGGACTGAACCCGGAACCATGTGGTTGGTTAGCAAGCTACTTACCACACAGCCATATATATATATATATATATATTATATATATATATATATATATGTATATGTGTGTGTGTGTGAGAGTGTGTGAGAATGTGTGTAAATATGTGTGAGTGTGTGTGAGAGAGAGAGAGAGTCTGATTGTGTTTATGAGCCAAAAGAAGTAATCCAGAGTGTCCAGGTGAACGACAGGCAATTACTGGTATATCAAACACTATACCACGGGAAACATCTATAACAGGCGCGTATGTCATTAACTTAGAGCAGTGGTTCAAATCCGCCACATTTATGGTTTCAATACAGATAAGCAAATACATATCTGAGTTCTATAAATAATGATACAACGCACCGACGGCAGTATCTTCTTGAAACCTCGATCTTGTCTCTCGACCTGCTAAAAGTGGTAACCGCTTCTTCGTTAAATCCCATATTACTGCTTTAAAACATCAAATCCCAGACACATTAAATCTAAAAACAGACTCAAGATCATTACGTCTAGAGCTGTTTTGACCTGCTGGATCAGAGCTCACCTAAACCTTAACAACTCCAACTCCGTGAAACAACGAACGAAAACACTTAAATCTTAAATATATTACCAAAGTTAGTTAGCAAATCATATTCTAATTAAGACTAATTAAACGTAAACTTAACTGAACTAAACGCTCATTAAAATACTTGACCCCAAAGTATTGCTCTAGAATACCAGAAGTGGCTGCACAATTAAGTGAAGCCAACAAGTCTGCAGTCTCTTGTATAGTCGTATTAATGATATCAATTTGATGCGACTGTTGACCTCGTAATCTGTTATAAATTAAGAAACCTAGTGATGAGAAGAATGATTCAATGATAAATTGCGAATTAGTCATAAAGTAATTTAGCCGAGAAAACAACAAAAATAACAGCAACAACAATTGCAGCAGCAGCAGCAGCAAGAGACAGAGTATTGTTAATGACATAAAAATCATGGTTTTATGGGTTCTACAATATACGGGTTCAAAAGATTTAAAAGCATGCGTACAAAATATTAACTCATCAAAGCGCACTTGCGCGTATATATCAATATGTTAGTAAACACGTAATATATACGTGTGTGTGTATTTGTGTTTGTGTGTGTGTGTGGTGTGTGTGTGTGTGTGTGTGTAGTTTCAATGTGGTTTCAAGTTTCATTCCCCTGAAGCAGTTTGAATTACCTCCGAGAGGTGAAACTTGAAGTTTCGGTGTCTTTGCTACTATAATAATCTAGAGTATCCAGGAAAAAATCATTGAGATCGGGAATGGTACGAAGGTATTCCGACGAACCTAGCTGAGTAATCAATTAACCGAACCATCAATCAAGCAATCTACTAGCTGACTATTTAGCAAGTAGCAGAGTAATAGTATAAGAAGTGAAATACAACGAGGGCGTGTTTTTACTATTAGCATAACGACCCTTCCTAAGTACGACAAAATCTGTTTCATTTCTTGATTTTATATCAAGAATGTTGCACACCATATTCAAAAATAAATTATCAAATAACTTTGTATTTAAATGTCGCTCCCAAAGGCCCTAAAATACAGCATAAGTATCCCCCCACCCCGTATAATAGCTGAAATATTTTAAGGTGTAACCTTCTTTCTCTGAACCATATTTAGTTCAATTTTCGATCATATTAAAAACTGTACAATCTGTCTACGTACGTTGACTGCCCCTAGTAATTTAACTTCATTTATTTATTCATTGATGCATTTATTTCCCCTAATTTATCCGCCGTTTATATTTTGTTTTAATGTGTATATTTCTTAAAGCTGGCTTCAAACAATATATATTTTCTTTATATTACTTAATCAGTAATTCTTAGAGCAGATCATTCCGCATATTCGTCACTTTCATGAAATACATTAAATAAATCGTTAATTTTTACTTACATAATAATCAGTAATTGTTTAACACTCGGGACAAATTTCTTAACAACAATTCGTCACTCTTTACCCACTGAGTTCAAATTCCGCAGCGGCCAATTTTGCCTTTAATTTTTAAGTCGGCGAGCCGGCAGAAACGTTAGCTCGCCGGGCGAAAGGCGTAGCGGTATTTCGTCTGTCTTTGCGTTCTGAGATCAAATTCCGCCGAGGTTGACTTGGCCTTTCCTCCTTTCGGGATCGATAAATTGAGTACCAATTGCGTACTGGTGTCTAGAACAGCCACTTCCAATGGAAGGAAGAAAGGTAGTGTTGTTTGTTCCAGTACTATATTTTATCAACCCCGAAAGAATGAACGACAAACCTAACTTCGTTGGATTTAAACTATTGGATTATAAATAACAATTCCTAATTATTACCTACAATTTACTTTACTATCCCAAAGACATCCTAGTTACTTCCCTTGTTTTCTATCAACTTCATTACAATTATTACTATTTTAACTTTAAATTTATTTATCTACGTTTCTCATCCGTCATAGTTATACGCTTTACTAATACAGTATATGTGTAAACAGGTATAAAATTCGACCTCTCTAATATATTTTTTTGACTTACCGAACTTTTTAATTTTACACCGCGACCATTACCTTCACATATATTAATAAACTATTTTTTAAATGATGACGATTTTTTCTTTCACGTGATTAATAAATCCATGTTCTGTCAACTTTTCTGTAATCTTTCTCTTTGGTAGCTTTTTAAAGAAAAGGAAACTTTCGGTGAGAGTTTAATCTACGAAATTAACAATTAATATTCTAACACTATATTCCATGTATTGAGTGCATTTATTTATTTATTGCATTTAACCTTGTTCCGATTTGATACCTTCAATTATGTATATTTGCGTCGTTGTATGTACACTCGCGTACATTTCTTATATTCTTGTGCCAATATCAATCTTGGAAACGACCAATGAAAACAATAAAAAGACCATATATTGGTACATCTATTCACATTACCATACATACACACATGTGTATAAAGATATATGAATATGGATATACATATATATATACATATATATATATATATATATACATACACATGTATATATATAATACATATATAGACACACACGTGTATAAAGATATATGTATCTCATGCACATATATATACATATACTTATATGCGCGTGTATGTATGTGTGTATGTCTCTGTGTGCGAGCGTGTTTCTTGTGCGGATGTGGTGTGGTGTGGTGTGGTTTATGGTTATACAAATATATCAGTATACATTCCTTTTATCGTCTTCCTTGGCTGTTTGGAAGATTGACTTTGGCACAAGAATATAAGAAAAGTACGCGAGTGTACATATGACGACGTTAAATTGGAGCACTTACTAATATACACAACAGGTACACATATACACACACACACATTTATCTTTGCATATACTTATATAGAATTATCTATTTGTCCATCAGTATATCTACCTACCTATATATCCACCTACCTACCTATATATATATATATATATATATATATATATATATATATATATATATATATATAATATATATATATATATATATATATAATATATATATATATGTATATATATATATATATGTCTAGGTGTATGCACATACTTACATATAACGTTTCCATACACACTTATGTTTATGTTCATACATGCTTGAACAAGTATAACTAGGCCGCCATACTAAATATCAATTAGCAACGGCTGTTTATATAGCTGGAGTGAGAAAGGGGGGTGACGAACCCACTAAAAACACTGATTATAAAAGAACATAAAACCATCGCTTGATGCGATTCAATGCTTTTCATTTTGACAGGAGATTGCTTTTAATGAACGTGAAGAAGCCAACTTCAATGGAACTAGCAGTCAGCATTATGCACAATTTTAATTCAGTTATTGCTTATGTTTTATTTGATAACGATGTTCAACGTATAATAGAGGACAATGAGTAGGGTGGAGTGTATGTTTTGTATATAGTAGGCAGCTTATGTTTACGATGTTATTTCTGCATACGTTCTTTGGAATGTTTCACTTTGCGTCGCGACATATAATTTCTGATGGCCAACGTACATCGATTGATATAAGTACAGTATCTATACACACACATGCAAACATATACGTTTTTAAATGCACACACACACACTCACACACTCACACACTCACACACATGTATGCCCATACACACATGTATTTGGGCGTATGTGTTTGTGTGAGTGTGTGTGTGTGTGTGTGTGTGTAGGAAGCTGTCATTGATTTCTTTTCATCGTTACTGAGATTTCACATGGGCACACGCAAGACTTACGCATTTGTGAATCTTAAAATGATATTAAAGGTAACGAAGAGTGTGTAAATTGGTGGGGGTGTAAGAGCACTTCTTCTAAAGTCGAATCTCTTTGGTTATGGCCCGACACAGTATATCTCAGAGATTGTGAGAGTCCCTATTTTCATCAAATCAGAAGTGTCCTTCCCAAGGATAGTGCGCTTCTTTGTACCGTTTTTTATAATAATTCATTTTTGAGATGATATTTGTTCATTTTAGTATTTGAATGTCTCAGGAGTTTTCTAAGCAGAAAGTTTATATGTGGCGACATTTGGAGGTTAACTTTGATCTCCGATTAGGAAATGTATATTCCTTCTGCATTTGAAACTTTTTAGTGAAACGAAGTCTACAATTCTGTACCACGTTAAAGTAATCAGTTCTCTTACCAATTATGTCCCATGTTAGTGGGCAAATGTTAATGTCTAGTATGTGATTTTCCGAACAAATTTTGTGAAAGACGGAATTTCCAGATTCGTTGGCCTCAATGAATGGAGTTGTTGAGGGAAATAAGATTGTTTGTAGTTAGACCGATGTGATTCCTTTTAGTGCCCTCTTTTAGTTAGACCGATGTGATTCCTTTTAGTGCCCTCTGAATGTGATATAATAGTTTATATACATCTTCTTTAGAAACATGGAGACAGATTTCTCTAGTTACAAGTTGGCTGACCGTGTGATGATAACAAGATTGTTATTACCGCTACGGAATTTTCACTAAAAGCTTTTTCTCAGTTCATGAACATCTCACCTTAAAATTCTTTGATTTGAACTGATTATGGCATTTGTGAGTATGGCATTGGCGTCTCTGACTTGAAACTGTGGAGGGAAGAATTTTCCTATTTTTTATTAGCGATTCGATTCGTCATAGGTGTTAGATTCATCGGTACATGAAAACAATTACATTTAAGTGTAGTGCACAAGTTCAAGTGAAAATATTTGCTCATATATCTCCAATATAAAGCAGCGTCTGGTCACAAGTATTTCGAACATTTTGAGTGAAAAATTAATTTCAGACCTAGAACTCTCTTTTAAACAAACTTGCATTATTTGTTTGTTTTGTTTTATTTCCATGTGGTCTACCTCATCTGTGAATAAAGTGTTCAGTATCTTTCGTTCCAAGAGCAACCGCTTTGACTGTTCCAGATTCCAATGTTTTGTTTCAACTCCTAATGCTTCAAGGATCATGAAAGCTCTCATAAATATATGTCCGCTTTGTTGTTATCAGATTCACACCGCCCTTAATTGCCATTTATACACCACCAAGGAAAAGGTATCCTCTTTGGTTGTAGATTTACATAAAAATTGTTTTCCTGTGCAATGCACTCCTCCGCCATGAATAGCACCCTTAATTTTTGTGTCCATGAAGCCTTTCCAAATTTGTTTCTTATTAGAATCCTGTCACAAACCTGCTTATATACAAGCTCCGTTTCACTGTAAATGAACTTTAAGTCACACAGTACAACTAAAACGTGCGCCGTCAGAGCATTCTTCGAGCATTCTTCAATTATTATGATGGACCTCTAACCCAGTTGTGTATTTTGCCTACTTACCATCAATTCTTACAACATAAACTTCTATGCTAATAACATCATTTTTCATTCTCCTTAACATTCTGCATGTAAGCGTTTATCTAGAAACCGCTGAGTTATTTCATGTCAATTTTTACTTCTACAAATCATATAAGTATATTCATATATGTACGTTCATATGTACCAACTTATGCATTATAGATCGTCATCTATTGTCGGCTATAAAATTTTTTATCCTTCTATTAATTGAAATATGCGTTAAATTAACATGCGATTGGCCGAGTATTCGACGGAAACCTATAATCATGCATCGACCCTCATCGACCCTTAATCAGCATGATTAACCATGTGGCAAGCCTAGACTTTTGAATTAAAGCAGCATCCCATGTCGTTTCGAATAACGCGGTTTCAGTCAGAAGTCCTACAAAGATCTGATTCTGTGGTAATTTACTCATCCAATATGTGACCTAATGTCACTGAACGTGGTTTGCTATGATTGTGAAGATAAATTCTTACTTATTCGCCTATGCTACCATCATATATATAGACGCATATATACATGCATCGTCGTACTTACATACAAACTTACATTAATGAATCAAAGTGTGTTTGTTTATATATATACATTTATATATATATACACACACATATATAATGCATATTTGTGTATATGCGGGTATTGTGTATGTGTATTGTGTATACACACACACACACACATACAAACATATATATATATGCATGTATGTATGTATATACCTATATATGTGGAGGCGCAATGGCCCAGTGGTTAGGGCAGTGGACTTGCGACCGTAGGATCGCGGTTTCGATTCCCAGACCGGGCGTTGTGAGTGTTTATTGAGCGAAGACACCTAAAGCTCCACGAGGTTCCGGCAGGGGGTGGTGGCGATCCGTGCTGTACTCTTTCACCACAACTTTCCCTCACACTTTCTTCTGTTGGCCAGCTCGCTTAGCCAGCGAGGTGGCGTCATCGAAGGCTAAAACAATGCGAAGCGCATTGTGACCAGCGATGTGTAGCAACATCTGATGGCCTGGTCGGTCACGTGATCATGTGATATACCTATATATATACACGCTATATATAATATATACACACAACATTATATATATTACATGTTTGTATGTCTTTTAAAAGATAAAATATATACAAACACGCATATAGATACATACATATATGCTTATATATATATATATATATATATATATATATATATATATAACTGTGTATACAGAGTCAAAGATACAGAAATAGACGATGATACGACGATATGATAGTGTATAAACTTATAAGTATAATTTAATAAACACACTTTCACAAAGGAAAAAAAGAAATCATTTTCTTGATTTATGGTAAATATCAATTGATAACTACTTTCATTGTTCACAGTGCAATACAATAACATAATGTGGTGTAATTTCTTGATTTTAAAGTCTATATCAAAAAACATCAACATTTAGCTTATATATACATATACTGTATAATGTGTACAAATCAATCATCGTTACCATTGATTTATTCATTGATTAGTTGATCTACTTTCTTATTGATTTTTTATGGACATACATGTGTACCAGAGTAGGACTGTCGTTTGTTTTATCTTTGATTTTTATTATTGTTTCTTTTTTAATGTAACCTTTGAAATAACAATCTATAAGAAGTATATTATATAAATATCTATATATATGTTTATATATATATGTATATGTACATATATGAATGAGTCCTTATCTGTGTGTGTGTGTGTGTGGTGTGTGTGTGTGTGTGTGTGTGTGTGTGTGTGTGTGTGTATGATTGTGCGTTGGTTGGAGTACGTGTATGTTGGTGTCTGTATGTGTGTCGGTGTACGTGTGTGATTGCGAATATTGGACTATTATCTGTAAATATATATTTATAGGAAATTCCTCAGTCACACATGCATACACACACATATGTGAGTGTGTGTGTGCGTGTATGTCCGTGTATACATGAATGTAAATGTATATATATATATATATATATATATATATATATATATATATATATATTATATATATATGCAGATTTATATACTATATATGTATTATGTATATGTATGAGTATATATACAAATATATATACATATACAAGTATACACACACATATACATATATACATATATATATATATATATACATATATATATATATATAATATATATATATATATATATATATATACATATATATATATATATATACCTATATATATATAATATATATATATATAAATATAAGATATAACAAACACGTATAAACGTATGATTTTTCTGGTTTTCGTTTTGAGAATTTCTATTCGATACCGAGCTGTGTTCCAAAACAGAAACAATGCTCCTTCACTGGAATTTATACATCAGCAATATATCTGTGTATGTATATATGCTTATATATATATATATATATCTGTAAATGTATGTATTTGTGTATCTACCGGTTTAATTAGATGTGTGATTCATTAGGTTTTGTCTCATGTGTGTGAATATACATAACATGTAAATGTAATTCCATGTGAGTATGCACTAAATTTCTGATATATTCTGCACATTTTGAATGTTCCATTAAAACATTATTTACATTATTTATATTTGACGGATATTTGTCCTCATCTTGTTTGTTGTTAACACATTTCGGCTGATATACCCTCCGGCCTTCATTAGGTGTCTTGGGGAAACTTTGAACCTGGGTTCTCATTCGTAAGGTACTTTTTTGATGTTATTATTATTATTATTATTATTATTATTATTATTATTATTAGTAGTAGTAGTAGTAGTAGTAGTATAGTAGTAGTAGTAGTAGTAGTAACAACAATAATCCCTGGATGAAATTGTAAAACATTTAATGCCTCGCTATGCGCATTTCCACAATTCATATGTCTCTTAAAATTTCAGTCGGTATTCCTGTGATGATTATCCATGGGCAACAAGTTGATCATCTTCATGGATTCATTTATTCAGGCGATATAACATTAATGGATGTTTACGAGAAGGATGTTAATCCCTTTTGACCACTTCGATGCAACCCCAAAAACCGATGAACCATTGAACATCATTAAGGTGTGGTCGGCATAATGGAATAAGAACATTATTTGCATATTCAAAACCCTCCACTTAAACAAATTTAAAATATGTACGCATCTGTGTATATTTATCCGACGGACACCTTTTGGTTTCATTCCACCAAACTTACTGACATGACTTTGCTTGACTCGACCAATTTACCACGAGTGGGACAGAATCCAAGTCCACGTCATTGTGAAACAAGCTCCTCAATCACGCGGTGACGTCTGCGCCGATGTACACATAGTTGTCTGTGTATGGCAAGTTTGGTAGCCTTCAACTTACACTCCAAGACCCTGCGACGCAAGTTGACCAAAATTGAGAGTATGATATAAGAAGGCTCGCTCTTCATTCCGTAGAAGATAAAATTCAAATCGGACCATGTTAACACCAAAAATTATTTACATCAAAAAGGTGCTTTTTTTCTATGAAGATCCCTATTTTTTGCCATCTTTTGACTGCTGTGTCGCCATTTTTCAGTGTATTTCAACCAGAAAAATGTTCACTTGCAGAGAATAACAAGCTACATAATGCAAAATTTTACTTTTCAAGCATTCCAATTCTAAAGGGTTGAAACAAACCCGAGCAACGCCGGGCGATACTGCTAGTAAAATATATAAATGTATGCATGTATATACTCCACATTAAAATGCTAAAAGATTTTTCATGGATATTTTATAGTTCCATTAATAGTTTGTAATTGTATTTCTTTATTCATCTCCTTTCTAGCTTTGCGTGGCCCAGATTCTTAAGAAAGCTGCTGAGGCAATAATCACCAGTATAAATCTACTTAAAGCCAAGTGTCGTATGTATGTATTTATTTATGTATTTATGTATGTATTTATGTATGTATACATTATGTATGCATACATTATATATGTATGTGTGTATGTATTTATGCATGTATGTATGCATGCATGCATGTACATGCAAGCATCGTTTTTTGCAACTTCGCATTAGATCCGAATAATATAACTGTAAAGGTGTGAAGGAGATATTATCGCTTTAACATTGGAGATAAATTATTTTGATTGGTATACTCCAGTTGCTTTCACACTATGTAGATTACATGTACTTTGACAAGCTTACACACGGAAATACAAACAGACAAATACACATACACACGCACATGCACACAAACTCATGCTTACATACATATATACATACATACACGTACATATTGTGTCTTTCTTGCTAACGTTAGCACTGTACTACATATATCTAGGATTCCCAAAGCAGGTGACATTTGAATGCTCAGAAAACCTGATGTACACACACACACACACATACATACATACATATACACACATACAAACACATACACAAACAGCTATACACATATCACAATTATACACACAAGTTATATAGAGTTTTGTAAGCATACAGATGTTGCTGCGTATACAGAAAAACTTATCAAGGAAGTATATCCCCACTTTTAGAATAAACACATGTATTACTGAATTTATAATGTATATATCTTGGAACTTTTTTGAAGAACTGAGTGAAGAATACGAGTCATATTATTACACCAAGAATTATCTAAAACACTGCAGTAGAATCTAGCAACAGACATATTTAATACTAGGATTGTACGAAAAGTAGAAGGAAGATGTTCGTCACTAAAACAGAAATTCCTTACTTTTCAGGAATTTCAACTTAAGTATATTATTTTCTCTTCGTGATTTCTCTAACAAACTGCAAATTCGAAGATATTTTTCAATCTTAGCGTATACCAAATGTTTAGTTCACAACTGTATGATAATTCCTAGAAACTTTCAAAAAACTTTCTGCAACGCTGACAAAATGTATTCAGGAATTACGTTATCTCTTCTGCAGTCAATTTTGTTGTTGCTAAAACTCAAGAAGATAAAGAATATAGCAAACTACAGACGTGGATAGAAAAAGCAGTCATTTATACTTTTGATAATTCGCCATTGAAGTAAATATTCTTTTCTTTTCTATCAATAAATATCTTGCTTTCGTTTTTCAATCGATGTTGTTTTATCACTTGTCTTATTGTAAATTAGCTCGTATGTATAAATACATGCATACACGCACACACATGCACACACAAAGATACACACATACACAAACACACACATATATGTATATATATATATATATATATATGTATATATATATATATATATGTATGTATGTATATATGTGTGTGTGCGCATGTATGTATGCATACTTTTTTTTAATATGTAATTGTGTTTTGTCATCACTAGAATTGCATTAATAACATCAAATGTCTGATCTAATGTTACGAAAGAAAATGTTTTTGTCGACATTTTCTTTACTGTTGTTACCTTTCATATATATCTTCTTTCCGTAAAAAATATTTTCCCCTCCGATGACATTTACGTTTTCTATGATTATATTTCTTAATACAAACTCCGCCGTGTATTCACCAATCAGTTTATATACTGTTTTGTGTACACTTTATTTAAAAACTAATCATCTAATACATTTTGTGGAGTTTCGTATAAATACTAAATTAGAAACAAATGTTGAATATTCACAATAGTTTCTCTCTCTCTCTGCTTCTTATTAGGCCTATATGTTTAAAGGTTCATTGCAACAAAAAAACAAACTATTGTCGCTAGAGTGATGACGATGGCATTTATGTCTACCTTTATCATTGTTATCATTATCATTATTGCTCTTTACTCTCTTTTACCCTTTACTAGTTTCAGTCATTTGAACGTGGCCATGCTGGAGCACCGCGTTTAGTCGAACAAATCGACCCAGGACTTATTCTTTGAAAGCCCAGTACTTATTCTATCGTTGTTTTTTGCCGAACCGCTAAGTTACAGGGACGTAAACACACTAGCATCTGTTGTCAAGCGATGTTGGGGTCAAACACAGACACACAACAGACAGACAGACACACACACACACACACACACACACACACACACCACACACACACACATATATATATATATATATATATATATGTATATATATATATATATATATATATATATATATATATATATATATATATATACGACGGACTTCTTTCAGTTCCCGTCTACCAAATCCACTATTAAGGATTTAGTTGGCTCAAGGCTATAGTAGAAGACACTTGACCAAGGTGTCACGCAGTGGGACTGAACTCGGAACCATGTGGTTGGTAAGCAAGCTACTTACCACACAGCTACTCCTACGCCTATTACCATTATTCTTTTTTACGAAATGCTCCAGTTCTACCAAATGCATATGCTTCACATAGTTTCTACATACTAGATCCAGCTGTCAAATTTTCCTTAAGATACATCCTGCTTTCTATAAAAAAAAGAAGAACCTGCTGGAGGAAGTAGAAATAGATGTATAATAGCGCCAAACAATCGAGATTACCATGGCTGGAATGCTTTTCATAGTACTACTGCTCGGTCGTAGCTGACTTGTGTATGAAAACACAACCGCGTGTTCGTCACATTCTTTATTCTCATGACTAGAGCAGCAACACCAATGCTTCTGTAAACTCGTACATTCCAGATAGGAAAATAAATTCATGAATACAATTTCGGTCGTAGATCGCGTTTAATTTATTGATGCTAATGAGTTCTTATGAAGAAGTTTGATTTCCCAAGTGGACTTCATGATATTGCTGTTCCGGTTAACAAGAGAAAATATCAGAT
>NW_021832274.1:5000-15000 GCF_006345805.1 Octopus sinensis | reverse complement strand
ATTAACGTTCCATTAGTAGCATCAAACAATATCCAGGGAACAACGATATAATATGTTCCAGTAGCAGTAGTTGTACTAGTAGCAGTTGTAGTACTGGTAGTAGTAGTAGTGGTGGCGGTGCTGGTGGTTGTTGTCGTCATCGTCATACTAGTGATAACGTTGGAAATATTTCTATTTTGTGGTATTTCTCTGTTTCTGTTTTGTACCATATCAGCTTTAATCAAACAAATTTGCATCAAAGATGTTCCAATCGTGATCATTGCAATGGTTTTTCGTTTCAGGAATAACTTATCTGGGATAGTAATAACTAACACGCTTTATCATGCATTTTTAATGCTGTGAGGTGGCATTTATGTGAGTTACATAATTTCTAATCGGTCTAGAAGAACCTTCGTTGACTCTTGTACTTCCCTACTTTACGTAACATTATGCTTGGAATATATATTCATTCATGTGGAAAGGAACTTATTTCTGATAGCAGACACTGGTTTATCACACATGGTGTCAAAAGAAACACACAAGGCAAAAACTTCAAGCTGATATTCATTTAATACAGACGGTAGTATTACTGCGAATACCAGTAAGCCTTGATCTCGCTATGTATATTGTTTACAGTTCGGTAGACTGGGCATTTAAGAATTAAGATGCTCTGAATCAATGACTCTTGTATTTGGTATACTTTCTTTCTCTTTTGCTTGTTTCAGTCTTGTGACTGTGGCCATGCTGGAGCACCGCCTTTAGTCGAGCAAATCGACACCAGGAATTATTCCTTGTAAGCCTAGTACTTATTCTATCGGTCTCTTTTGCCGAACCGCTATGTGACGGGGACGTAAACACACCAGCATCGGTTGTCAAGCGATGTTGGGGATGGGGACAGACATAGACACACAAACATATACACGCACATACATATATATATATATACATATATACGACGGGCTTCTTTCAGTTTCCGTCTACCAAATCCAATCAAAAGTCTTTGGTCGGCCCGAGGCTATAGTAGAAGACACTTGCCCAAGGTTCCACGCAGTGGGACTGAACCCGGAACCATGTGGTTGGTAAGCAAGCTACTTACCACACAGCCACTCCTACGCCTATATAGTTAATAACCTATCGTTTTACCCAGCACCAGCTCTCGTTCGTTTCACTAAATTTATACATAAAACTTTTTACTTTGTTTCTTATATTATCAGTTCAGCAGTTCCATGAAGAAATATTATTTGTCTCATTTCTCTCCAGGGAGGATAATGTATCACAATGTCTTAATATATTGGAAAGTGAGTTCAATTCAACCACAATTCGTAATAAAAACACGTCGACCAAATTATGTTCTGTCAATAGCACGTCTGACACGAAAAAGCCATAGAGTGCCATTATAACTCCATATATTTTTCCCAGACCAGCTTGACACTTGAATCTCATGAAGTGAGTGGACTGACCAATGTAAATTTTAAGAAATAAAACCTGAAACTAAAGCTAAATATTTATTACAGTAATTGTGACCAGCCAGGAATTGTTCATAAAAGAATCTTTTAGTATGTATCGTTACATGTTATCCATGTTCTAGAATTACCATTTTTCAATACTAACGATGCTATCTTCGTTTTTCTCTCCGATTCTCCGTTAAGCGAACGTTCTGGCGTTCAGCCAGCCGCTTAAAACAAAATGCAGCAGGAGATGCTTTTACACCACATCACTTTCAGCTCGTCTTTGAACATCAAGTAGACAAGCGAAGTTATTTACATTTTCTTCTTTTTACCCTCTTTAGAATTATTCCAGTATTTAATGTAGCATACACTTTACTTGATGAGTTACCTTTGTGCAGTAAAATGGACTAAATCGACTAAAAGTCACTTTATCTTGGTTCCAATGCTTGATCCTTTTGGTGTGAAAACAATGATCTTTATTTTGGTCGATCAACCAAATTGTGCAACATGAAAAACCAAGCCAAAAACTGAAATGAAGTGTTCTTAACTATTCCATCTAATGCTTTTCTACTTTCACTTTCGCCGATGCTACTCCTATTGTAAGAAATAAATAGCTGTCTCTCAGGCATTGTTACAATCTGTTTAACAGTATTTACAATGACAGAGAGAATATTTTATTCCCTACCCCGCCAAAAAAAGACAGAAAGAAGAAAAGAAAAATGAACTGACATTTGGACGCTAAAAATTTCCAAAGTTCCATGTATGTTATAAATATATTATAATGCAATTTAATTTCGCCAGTCTAATTTTGATAAGATTTCCTCTCCTTGTACTTTTTACTTCTTTATCCCATCATCAACATTCTTCTTCTTCTTCTTCTTCTTCTTCTTCTTCTTCTTCTTCTTCTTCTTCTTCTTCTTCTTCTTCTTCTTCTTCTTCTCTTCTTCTTCTTCTTCTTCTTCTTCTTCTTCTCTTCTTCTTCTTCTTCTTCTCTTCTTCTTCTTCTTCTTCTTTTCTTCTTCTTCTTCTTCTTCTCATTATTATTATTCTTATTATTATTATTATTATTATTATTAAGCTATTACATGCAGTTTTAGATAACAAGGACGTTGACTTGAGGCTGGGTAACAACAAGTCTCTCCATATGTTAAGAATCATTCTAAGCATTATTGCAGAATACAAACTAGCACTTCAATGCAGGTCCGCAATGCGAATTATAAATTCCAGTATCATTCAGCAGTTTAGGCAATAGTTTGGTTGTTATGTCACGTGAAACAACAAACAACTTTGTCTGAAAAACAATAAACACCTTTGTCTCCTACATTCACTTCAACTCTCTAATTAGGTCTCGATATTTTTCAATTCTGTGTTAACCAAACTATTATCACATCGTATTGAAATGTAAATAATCTTACATACTTCTCTACAATCATATCTATTCTTGCTTCACTACAATCATAGCTAGTCTTCTAGCTTCAATACTATGGTCAGACTCTTAGAGGAGAAATCTCATAAAATCATCAGAGCCGCTAGCTCGTGTTTATAACACTTTTGCCTCACTTTGAACCCGCACATTCGGCTAATATCTTAAAGCACTCACGATGCCAGGGATTATACTCTTGTTGCGCTAACTTACTGTATTCACTTATGAAATGTGTAACATTTACCACCGCTTTTCCAAAGAGTGTGCCTTTCTCTGACTAAGATTTATCACTCTTTGTCATTATGAAATTTGCTCTGATGGATTGTACATGAGCGCGGGTATAATTAATGTATTGGTTTCTGTATCATTATTATTATTGTTATTATTGTTATTATTGTTATTATTATTATTATATTATTGTTATTATTATTATTATTATTATTATTATTATTATTATTATTATTATTATTATAGTCAATAATAACTATGATTATAGTTATTATTGAACTAGAGAGGATCGTATTGCCAACATCGTTTGAACATCGAACAAAATGGGGATTCTTGTATTGAATTTGTACACGCCGATGTCAACTTCAAATTTTATCGTTTCAGTTTTGATAAAATTAAGTAACATCAGGTACTGGATTCGATAGTATTGATTACTCATCTCCTCTAAACTTCAAGCTTGTGCCTATCCCAGAAAAATCAGCAGCAGTACCACCGCCATATTCAATATTTTCAGCAGTTTTGTGCGCCATTTCTGCTGCTGCCCTACATGTTACTTCGTTCTCGAGAGATGTTTGCAGCGTATTGCGTGAGATGATAGGGAATTGAAAGTGTCTTGCTTAAGATAAGCCTTGTAAACATGACAACCCAAGAATTTGTCTTGTTTTTTACTGTTTATTTTTTTATTATACCCAGTACTCCAATCATTATTGACAGATTTTACTTTATTTGTAATTTCATTGCCCAAGTTATAGAAATTCTCATCTCAAGACACTCGTAATTTGACAATTTCTAGACAATCTTAAGAACGATGTTTTGGTCTTGAGAGATCAAGGTGTGTATCAGAGAGCAGACATTTCCCCCCTGACTATCATAATTACGTTTTAGCGACTTTACTAAATGTTCGGCCTTTGACTTCACTTCTGATTCATCCCTCACCCTATCTGTTGTCTAGCTCTCTATTTTCACCACAGTTTTTGGTTTAATTCAGATGTATTGATGTTTATATTAAACAAGACTGACATAACTCTCGATATACATAAACAACAAACGCACGCACATATCACCACTTACATATATTAGTATGAAAAGAAAAAAAAACAACGACCACATATTGCTGTGTATATAATGAATAGTGACGCATATATATTGCTGCGTTTATATACAACAACACTGACATACCACTGGGTATAAATTAAACAACAGCATACATGATGCTTGGAAGATATGATGAAAGAAAATATGAAAAAATCTTTGATAAATCTTTAAGTAAAATGTTGGCTAACTGCCATATACATTGGTGTTTTATGATGTGCCATAAATCTACTTTTGCACTGCTAGTCTTTCCTCAATACAGTATTTCAATGTCTTTTTTCCTGTTTTCGTTATCATACGCTCTCGCTATTTTACTTCACGTCTATCTATCTATCTATCTATCTATCTATCTATCTATCTATCTATCTATCTATCTATCTATCTATCTATCTATCTATCTATCTATCTATCTATCAAAGTATCTATATATATTAATATATAATATATATATATATATATATATATATATATATATATATATATATATATATATATGTATATATATACAAATATATGTATGCATACACATAAATACATGCATATATACATTTATATCATTACTTATGCTTACATATATAATATATAAATATACATATACATACATATATACATATATGTATAATATATATATATATATATATATATATATATATATATATATAAACACATAGACGTATATATATGCATAATTATATATATTTAGACATATGCATATGTAAACATTTATCTATGTATGAGCGTGTGCGTGTATGTGTATGTGTGAATGTGTGTGTCTATTAACATATTAACTAGTTTCAGTCTGTACGCTGTGACCATGCTGGGAATAATCATAATATATATATATATATACGCATACATATATACAACGCTGTATCCTCCACGTTTGAGGGTGTCACGCTATAGGAGTGTGGTAGGAGAAAGGAGTGTTTGTGATGAGATGTTGAAGTGAGAAAAAGTATTCAGTGGAAAGAGAATAATGCAGATGGAGAGCAAAGGGAGAAGCAATGGTGTTTGTATGTGAGTAGGTTGAGAATGATGGAGGAGAGCAAGGTATATCAGGACGTAAGAATAAGGATATTAGGAGAAGACTTCTCAAATATACAGCAGTTAAGAGGGAGTCAAATACAGGAAGAATAATTAGGCACGGCGAAACTGCAGAAATGCAGTAATGCAGAAAAAAGGCAAGATCCCAAGAAGGGATCGACGCCCGAAATCATCTTTAGAGAATAATTGTTACAGGAGAAAAAGGGACACAAAGACAAATAGAAGAAACGTTCGAGATTAAGAGATGTATGTCTAAAAGAATACAAAACAAAACACCAAAAGAGGCGGATTTGTTGGAAATTACTCTAAGGAGGCAGTTGCAACCCCAGTGATTGTTTACATGCACTACGGTATGTAGTTCATGTACATGTGTATGTGTGAGTCAGTGTGTCACATTGTATATATATATATATATATATATATATATATATATATATATATATATATATATATATTAAGTTGGAAGGGAAATTTGTAAGATGTTATTTGTCTTTTAAAATATTCTACCCTTCTTTATCAACGAGTAGTTGACTCAAAACCATAATGACCCTAAACCATAATATTTATAGGAGATACGACAGAAGATGAGGAAAAGATTCGGCTGAGAGCTTGTCGTCGATAATTACATATAAATCCAAGTTTGTCTGTTTTCCAGAGGTACATGCTATATCATTGAATTGTATGTTTCTGTGTTTGTGTGTGTACGGGCGCATGTGTGAGTCCGAGTGTACCTTATACATAAGTGGCAATTTATGTCTGTTAGTCTCTCTGTTACCATTTTGCTGCCTAAACCTGTGAACCAATCTTGACGAAACTTTGCATACCTGTTAAACTAACATCGAGTGCAATTATTGAAATTATTGAATTTCAATAAAAATCTATAATGGGTTCTCTAGCGGGGGTTGACTAGTATTTGATAAAATGAGAAGAGTGCAAAATGTGTTAGTCTGGGGGAAATGTGGTGTCATAGTGGGTGTGGTTGATATCATGGAAGGGGAGAAAGGTGTTGTGTAAGCGGATGGTGACGTTAATACGCTTGTCATTCACGGTTATACACGAGACACTGCACACATACTTTCGTAAATACATAGATACATGCATAAATACACATACGCACATACTCTACACAAACACACATGTACATACACATAGCAGTGTGTGGCATTGTGTGTGTATATTAAGCAGGAAGGGAAATTTGTAAGATGCTATTTGCTTTTTAAAATATTCTACTCTTGTTTATCACCGAGTAGATTTAACTTCTAAAACGCCAAGGAAGGGCGGAAAATGTGAGTGTGAGGGATACGTAGCTTCAAGGAAGGAGTGGGTAGGTGGCTTTCTCACTGTTTATCGGACAAAAACACTCACACACAAACACAAGCGTACATAATACATATATATACATACATACGTATGTCTACTATATACCATTTTAAACTCGTGTTTACCAGTGTGTACGTTCGTAAATGTGTGTGCGTGTCAGTGTGTGTGTGTGTGCGCGCACGTGTTTCTGTGTGTGTTTGTGTATGTGTGTGTGTCACATCCTATAACTGTCTGTCTCTCTACTATTGTAGGGTCTTCCTTGTTGCTGTCAGTTATTGTGAAATTCTGAAATTACGTCGAAATTTTCAAATTTGGTATATTGAAATAATTTTCACACTAAATCCGATTTTGTTACTTATTTGATCCAGAAAAATTGCAGAAAAATGTTACTCAATTTTAAAGATTAATCAATTTTACCTAATCAGAAAAGAGGATTTGGAAACTGATACTTTCTGCATGTCTATCTATCACAAAATGAAAGCAAAATCATTACGAGGAGAAATATTTATTAAACAAAAGAAAGCAAAGCTTTACGACGACCACAGTTTGTAAAAACTTCTGAAGTTTTAATAAGTTTCTGTGAATAAAGTCGAAGAGACATGTGAATAATTTAAAACGAAAAAAATCCTCAACAAAGTTTTTTGCAAAAAAATGACAAAAATTGATTTCGCAAATCTGACGAAGAAGGCAAGGTATGACATGGAATAAGCACAAATTTATATCAGACATTCTATTGTAAAAATTGCCCAGCAACGACGTGCTATTCAGCTAGTACTAATATAAAGGCAGAGATAGACAGATTCGCAGACATACTCTCTCTCTCTCTCACACACGCCCATATATATATATGTATGTGTGTGCATCTATCTATCTCTCTATCTCTCTCTCTCTCTCTATCTATCTATCTCTCTATCTATCTCTCTCTCTCTCTCTCTCTCTCTCTCTCTATATATATATATATATATATATATATATATACATGACTAGTTCATTTGCAACAATAAGCTTCTAACGTATAATATACACCTTTCAGTATCTCACACGGTTACATAAATGCACATTGAAACAAACACACATACACACACACACTCACACACTCACACACACACACATACACTCACACACATACATACACTCACACACACATAACACACCCTGTATTGGCTTCTTGCCTGCTGTGGACCCGATGACCCGTAAAGTTGAGAAGTTGGCTAGAGCTAATGTAGTTAATGGTTCGTTTAAAGTGTTGAAAGTTGAATTAATCGGAGATGAGGGAAATTGGAGAAATTTCCTTTTCTTTGAAAGAATGGATTTTCCTTGGTGGAACAATATGTGTGCGTGCGTCTGTGCATGCGCGTGTGTGTATGTGTGTGTGTGTGGAGGTGGGGAGTTGCGTGTGTATCTGTATGTATGAGTAGCTTGGAAAAGGGAAAAAATAGAAGTAGGAAGAAGTGTTAAGTGAATTTGGTAGAAAGCCAGAAGGTTTATTGGAACAAGGATCTGACGGTAGATTGTGGAATGAAAAATGTGTAAAAATGTATGTGGTGTGTGTGTGTGGTGTGTGTGTGTGTGTGCATGTGTCAAGAAGGACGAGGACATATGGAGTGATGTGTATGTGTGTAAGATCTGAACGAAGAAATGACCAATTGCATGTTCTCATGTGCATTGTTCTATTCTCGCCCACGTCAGCAACGAAGAGGTTTATCCTTATCACTGTATGTAGAACTACTTGTTTATATGTATGTATAATATATATATATATATTATATATATATATATATATATATATAATAATATATACTTGTGTGTGCGCATATGCGTGGATTTCTTTGTATATGTTTGCGTACGTGCGCTTTGTGAGCTGTCTATGTAAATAGAATGTGTACATTTGACCTGTCTATGTATGTGTTTCCGTGTTTAAGAGAAAGAGAAAAACAAAAACAAAAAAAGAACCTAAAAGTGTATGCCTATGTGTGAATGTTTGTATGTGTGTACGCGTGTTACGTATTCATATATATATATATACGCACGTATTTCGTATGTAAAGACGAAAATAGATTATGTGAAAACTACGAATGAAGCAACAATGACCATTTTCAATTTATTCAACAAACATCTGACCCCAGCTCTGTTCTAGCTTCCATTAAAAGTTTCAAGATGGAGACAAACAGAACATGGAAATTTCTAAGTATAGATAGAATAAAGTTTCGCATAAAATACTTTTGTTCTATTTTCATCTTTATTTTTCCTTTCATTTATTATAAAATAAAGACATACATCAGTTATAGTTTGCAATATTTTACCAATATTCCGAATAGATGATAATCTATCGAAACACATCACTTATTTCTGACAGATTTTGCAACATCGTCTTATAAAGCTGAATATCTGATACAAGCTAACACCTCTATCTTGTCAATGCCTCAAAATATATATTTCTAGTTTTTTTTTTCTTTTTTAGCATTAGAAGCACGCGCTATGTTTACATATCAGATGGGTTTTTTTATTTTATTTTATTTTATTTTTTTATTTTTTTTGCTTATTTTGATTAAGTTGGTTTGGGCTGTGTTGTGTTGGGTAAGAGAGGAATAGAAGGTAGTGGGTAACCAGAGTTAAAGGAACGTTATCTGCTATCTTTCAGAATAATTTTTTCTTTCTCCTCATAAACTTATGTTATGCGGTAACAGCAGCAGCAGCAACAGCAACAGCAACAACAACAGCAACAAATGTAACAACAACAACAACAAAATGTGCATTAATATCGATAAAAACTGCAAGAACAGCAACTAAGAATCGAGAAATTCAACATTAATAACAACGGGAAAACACAAACAATGGAAAACAACAACAAAAATAGCAATTAAAAGTGACAAGAGCTATTGTAAACAGCAACAACGAAAATGACTTAAGCATCGGCAACTTCAAAAACAACAACAACAACAATACCAACAACAACGTTTCTGAGTTACTAAAATATGTAGATACCAACAAACTTTAAATTATGTATTTACAAACACTGTTGTCGGACGAGATAAGAATATATAATGCCAAAGAAGAAGACGATGACAACGATGATGATGTTGATGGTAGTAGTAGTAGTAGTAGAGTAGTAGTAGTAGTAGTAGTAGTAGTAGTAGTAGTAGTAGTAATTATGGTCTTTTACTCTTTTACTTGTTTCAGTCATTTGATTGTGGCCATGCTGGACCACCACCTTTAGTCGAGCAAATCGACCCCCGGACTTATTCTTTGAAAGCCTAAAGCTTAGTCTATCGGTCGTCTTTTGCCGAACCGCTACGTTACGGGGACGTAAACACACCACCATCGGTTATCAAGCGATGTTGGAGGGACATACAGAAACACACAAACATATACACACATACATATATATATATATATATATATATACATATATACGACGAGCTTCGTTTCTGTCTACCAAATTCACTCACAAGGCTTTGGTCGCCCC